>NC_084503.1:18292448-18592448 GCF_024500385.1 Phyllopteryx taeniolatus
TTGTTTCATGGAATGTAAATGGCATTGGTTCACAGGCAAAGAGAATTAAGATTATGCATTATATCACAAAATTAAAAACGGATCTCTTCTTCATACAAGAAACCCATTTGTCAAAATCTGAAGAAAATTACCTATCCGATTTAAACTTCAGTCAGTTCTTTTCAGCTAGCCATAACAGCAGACAAGGAGTCTTAATACTAATTCATAATAGACTACTTTTTACACTAAATAGCACAATAATTGACCCAGAAAGCAGATACATAATTGTTCATTCAACTATATTTAACAAATAATACACATTAGTTAATGTATTCGCCCCTAATACTGATGATCCAACTTTTATTCACATATTTTTTTCACAATTCCACAATTATATCCCAAACGGAGTTCCTACTCAAACAGTTAAGATACAGTAATTTCGAGCACAATAATAAATTGGGAAAATGTCTTGCAAACCAACTTCAACGTAACAAAGAAAAAACACTAATTACATCTGTCCAAGATTCAATTGGCAAATTTTCTCAATCACCAAAGGATATTAATATATTTTACAACTACTACAGTAGCTTATATTCATCCCATAATATGGCAAATAAAAACGACATTGAACTTTTTTCAATAACCTAAACATCCCTCAATTAACTTCAGAAAGTAAAGAGTTTTTAGATGCCCCATTAACCCTCGCAGTTGCATAAGGCCTTAAATAAGGCCTTAAACAATATGCTAACAGGTAGCGCTTCAGGCAATGACGGGTTTTCCTCTGAGTTCTATGAACATTTCTGGTGTATACGAGTATCACTATTTTTCAGAACGGTGGTAGAGATAAAAGATAAAGGCCTATTTAGAAGCCATATTAATACAGCCGCAATATAACTACTACTGAAACCAGGGAAAGACCCCACTCACCCAGCAAATTACAGACCACTGTCACTAATTAATAAGGACATCAAAATCATATATGAGGCTTTAGCCAACAAACTAGAAAACATTAATTCTCCCGTCATTAATACATTCTGACCAAACAGGTGCCATTAAAGGACGGAGGTCCACCAACAATGTCGAAATGCCGAAAAAGCTTTTGACAAAGTTAACTGGTCTTTTCTTTTTGATGTACTTCAGAAATTTGACTTCGGTGACTCATATATTCACTGGATCACAATGTTATACAACTCACCCAAAGCAACTGTCACCACAAATGGGGTCACATCACAAAGTTTCACTTTACAAAGAGGAACGAGACAAGGATGTCCTCTCTTGAGTTAACACTGGGGGACAATTTGAAAAAAAATTCTGTTGAGTTAGATTTTTATGCTGATTAAAACTAAAATTGGCATGCTGATTCCAAAATTGCAGTCAGTTTTTTCTCCACAGCTTACCCTCGAGATAAGCAAAATTCCACTGATTAGCTGTAGTAAGACTTGCCATCTGATTACGATTGGACTCATCTACCACGACGTGGCATCTTGTTTGTGCAGTCACAATTGAGACAGGGTGGTGAGAGGTGTGTGCAGCTCCCAATAGGTCAGTACTATCAATATCTGCAAACAGAAAGCCAGCATAGTAGGAATTAAGAGGATTTGTACTGGCTTTTCTCTTAACTTTGTAACCATGGGCATACCATTCTATTTCATTTTATGCAGGTTTTTTAGTCTTCAAAGCTTGTATCTATTCCATCTTGGTCTTTTATTTACATAGGTATAATGTATATTCCCTTTGCTCCACTTTGTTCTCACTTTGTTCAAAAACTTGAAGTGATAGAGAACAACTGAGCTCAGTTTTGGATTCCGCACCCAAAAATTTGTTAAAAACAGCTGTCAGACCTAACTCAACAAAAATTGTGTTCCCCAGTGTAATTTAAATCACGTACTGTACATCTACTTGATTATTTTTTTTGGATGATTTAAAACATTGGAACAGCTTACCTATCACTTTTAGGGCGTATAGCTACAGTAAAAATGAAAACGTTACCACAAATTAACTATTTATTTTCATTGATACCTTTCAAACCCACATTAAAACGGTTCCAAATGCTAGACTCTACAATTTTAAAATTGTATTCTAAAAATAAGAAAAATAGAATCAGCCTAGCTACCCTTCAGAAAGGTAAAGCAGAAGGGAGACTTGACGCACCCAACTTCAAACACTAATACTTAGCTAGTCAAATACAGTACCTCATTAAATGGTTACATCCAAATGTTGAACAACAATCTTGGCTGGAACTAGAACAGATAGACTGCAATAGCACCAACCTTTCAGATCTCCCATTTATTAGTCCCAAACGCCACAATTGTTTTAAGAATCTGATTATTGCTGCCACTTTATCAGCTTAGTGCAAAAGTCTAGAAACCAGACAATCTCAGTTAGCACCATACCATTCCTCCCCAATCTGGCACAATCCCGATTTTGAGATGAACAAAATACTGCAACACATGGGAAAAAAGTGGAATTGACCGCCTACATCACTTATTCAAAAATAATGTATTCATGTCATGTGAATGCTTATTCCAAGAATTTCAAATTAGAGGTGGTAACTTCCTTCAATACTATAAAGTTAGAACAACAATCCTAAAAAGATTCTCAACACACGCGAATACTTTGAACTACCAGTTTGTTTGGTTTTTTTCCGTTTTTTCAGAAAATCGTAGAACCACTTCCACAAAACAAAAAAAAACTCCTTTCAAAAGTATACAAAGTACTAATTTAATACACTTACCATTCGCAAAATGGGAAAAAGACCTCTCAGTGTCTACTGACATTGATTACTGACAAAAAAACAGTCATTTACAGCTAATCCAGTTCAAAGTACTCCATAGATCACACGTTACGCAATATAGTATGGATAAAATGGGCTATTCAATATCAAACATATTCATTCATTGTACTGAAAATGCTCCAGACACTTATTTGCATGCTCTTTGGCATTGTACACCCGTACAGCACTTCTGGTCACTAGTTACACAGAAATTTTCCTCACCTTTGAACGATAGGATTCCAATTACTCCTAATCTTTGTCTGCTGGGTGATTTAAAAGGTATAGAACTTCTAAATAAACATTCTCAACCAATATTTGTAATTATAGCTATCGCTAAAAAAACAATACAGTTAAACTGGAAAAATAAACAACCTATCAACATTAACCAACGGCAACATTTTGTCATAGAGTATAACACTAGAAAATATCCCTGCCAAACATAATAAGAAAATGGATAACTAAGAAAAGTTGGTCACCTTTCATTAAAATCGTGAAGCTTGATTCTGTTTGCCTGACACAAGAATGTCATACAGAAATGTAATGTAATGTTTAATGTAAATGTAATGTAATATCACCAAATAATTTCTTGTCATTTTATACCACTGTGCACACCATAGAGTCACTTGCATGCATTCTAACCCCTATCGTTCTAGATTTACGAGGTTGGCCTCTGGGGATGCTGCTTCCCCGTGCTCCTCTAGGGTATATTTGTGTCCGTGTTGCCCTCCTGCGGGATGCCGATCCTGGGGCTGCTCTCCGCCCTCGGGTACTGGGGTGGTGCCCATTGGCGCCACTCCGGGGGTGTCGTCTTGGGGGCTGTGGTGCTGCGTCCCGGGCCTGTGCCCTCCTCTTCCTTCTCCCCGGGGCGCACCGCGCTAGTCGTCGCCCTTCTCTCCCTCGGGCTGTGTGGGGTCCCCGGCTGACTTGGGGCTCATTGTGAGTGTCTTTTTTGTGTGGTCTGGACCCGCAGGAGTCTATCCTCCTATTTCACACACTCTTCACATTTTTAGTACTCACACTGTACATACTCCATCCATTGGGCACACTCATACCTCATTCAGGGTCCCCTGGGGGACCGGCACCAGGTATGGTGGGGCGGACGCCGGGCTGGGTGCTGGCACATCTTTGCTGGTTTCTGGTCTGGTCGCCCTCACCCCTTCACTGCTCTGCCGGTCCTCCAGTTTTAATGCATCATATACCCATCTGTGGGGGGAGGGCAAGGTCGAACTGGGGAGGACACTTGGCCAAGTGTCCCAGCACTCCGGCCTGCTCTCTGGCTCACCATGCCTTTCTCTTGTGGATTTTTAATGCACTACATACATTCATCCTTGGGGTGATGGTTGGCCTGGGTGGGGGTGACGGATGCGAGTCAGTATTGCCCTGTGACTGTCTCGCCTCACCCCCACCAGTTTCTCCAATTTTAATGCACTACACCCCACCACACACAATCACGGTACAGGGACAATGGTTTCCAGTCGGGGACCAGGTAACCATAGTAATAGGGTGGGTGGTGGGTTTTCACATTTCTCTTGGCTTGACTCCTGGCCCCTTTGGGCCCTGCCTTCCTCTCTCCTCTCTTGGCGCCCTCGCCCGTCGTGCTCACGACGGGCGCTTAACATGGGATTGCTTTGGTGAGCTATGACCGTTTTTGGGTGGTTGCTGGCTCCTGCGTTGGGCCTTGTTGGTGGGTGGGGCCCCCATGTTCTCCAGGGGTGGTGGGGGCAGTGGTGGTGGGGGGGCTTGCTGGGTCGGGGGTCGGGTTGGTCGTCTGGGAAAGTGATCCCTCCCTTTGGGACTGGTCGGGCGCTTTGGTTGGGCTCGGGACCTCCCTAGGTCCTGGGGGGTCGGTGCCGTCCCCCTGGTTGGGTCCCCTGCTGGACGGTCTTGCTGAGTCGGCTCCCCCTTTGTGGGTGGGTTGGGGGGGGCTCACCCTTCCTCGATGTGCCGGCTCAGCAACTCCACACACCAGTTGACTAACACGCATGTGATATGGTGTTCATTCACTAATAAGTTTGATGGACACACTGTAGACTTTAATTGCTTGTGCTGGGATCACTAAGAACATAGTTTATACTAACATATCAATTCACAGGTTCTTACAGGTCTTTAGACACGAAAAAGAATCCCACCGCACCACTCGTCAGTAGCACTGCCTTGCTCATTTTCACACACACACACAAAAAAAGAAAGATCTGCTACTAACTGTTTGTTCGTTACCAGCATAAGTCAACGACTTGTCAACAGTTTTGGATATACTGTAATTCATGATTTTTTTAACTTGATCGCTGAAACAAAGCTAATTCATCTAGTCTGATGAATTCTGTCTCAGATTTCAGAATTGCATATAGCAAAATTAGGTTTGTTTAGCATCCTATTTACTGTATTTATTTTACTTTTTCTCTGACATGCTCAATATTTTCAGTAAATTTACATCAGGCCTAATTCACCCAAAATTAAAATAATGTGTTCATAAGAAAGTAAGAATATCTACAATGGTCTTGTAAAGAGTTCTTTAAGTGGGGTACACACATACTGAAGATTGAATTTGAGCACTTTTCCCCTTTTCTCATCAGTCAGCAAAGGACCGATTATTGGATACCCTGACCGATTATCTTGTGGTGTGGAGTGCGTAAGAATGATTTTCCTCTCCAATCTCCTCTGAAAGCGGTCAGAGTCGATAATCAAAAATGTTAAAGGCGTTCAATATTTCCAATTGCAAATCCTCATGTGCGTGGTAAAAACCAAGTTTGGCTCAGCCAGCGACTCCATGATTGTGACGTAAAACAGAACGAGAGCCAATTAGGAAGTGACTTGATGCTCGCACTATTGCCGGCCACAAAGGGAGGAACATCTGGTTGTGTTTTATGTTTGTGTAACTTTCTCACGTCACATGACAGAAAAGAGTTTGCTACCACCATGTAGTTGCCAGAGAAGCTAACATTTAGCCTAGCTTCTTCCGATTCTACTACTATTCTTCTTTCTTAGTTTTTTCCAGCAGTCTGGATGCCCTGTGGCACCTTGCTGCTTCTCAGAGGCTTGCAATATATTGCAGTTTGTAGGAATTTTGCATGAATCCGACTTTGACTTTTCCAAATAAATGTTTCCAACAACAACTTGCGAAAAAAACTGAGCTGTACTGAACATAATGATAAAATTACAAATCTAATTGCATTCCTATAATACTGTATAACTATAAAAATAAATAACATGTATTAATAAATAATTAAATTTAAATTACAAATAGTTTGACACGCAGATGTGCTTAAAAATGTTCCTAAGCATTTGCAATAACATATACATTGGTGATTACCACATTGTTCTTGCAAAGTGATTAAGCAGGCCTAAAGTTGAACAAAAATGCCAAAACTAGTTCTTACTCTGGCAGTAGCCATCCGTTTCCTCGTGGCCAATGCTACATACGCAGTGACCCAGTGGCACCAACCAGTCTCCATCAGCACCACAGTACAATTTTGGCGTGTCTTTCTCTTCTGCGTTTTCGACACAGGAGCCCTTAACCTCCACCAGAGAAGAAGAGTCCATATGTGGTACAGTGTCAGGAAATACCGCCAGATTCCGCAGAGTCGATGGGCAGCGTTTGTAGAACACCTAAAATAAACAATTAAATAGGTAGGTCAGCTGGCCATGCGAGATGAATAATAAGGAATATTTCATAGCAGCGGCTCCGCTCAATGCTGCTACTAACCTTAACAGAGACAAGAGCAATACAAGCTCCAACATCCTGGAAGGCCAAGTAGAAACCCCTCTGTGCCAATGGCCCCACCTCCCTGACTTCAGTGTTGAGACGGAGAACACGATCACCAAGATCTGTCTGAGTAAAACTCTCATCTGCTGCAATGGTATCAACCTTGAAGTAACCATAAATTGTTTATTAGATTATTCATTTTCACACAAGATCTTTTGCAAATTTTTGTGAATACTAACCTTAGCATAGTCTGTGGGCCGAAAACGTGTCCCTGAAGGCAGTGGTTCATTCGTCTGTAGGTAGAAGAGGTTGAAGGTTTCCTTACAGGTGCCAGACACCCAAGGAATGGAGTTGCAGTCTCTCAGAGTGAAACGAAGCTCCACATATACCTACATGGAAACGTAAATACATTCATAACAATTGCCACAAGAATATTTTTTCACTTTTAAAACTAATATTTCTAGTAAAATAATAAAAAATATTGCGTACGTGTGGAAAATGATTCATTTGGCAAATCTATAAACTCTTGGATCGTAAATGTTTGCTATATACCTAGGGTTCAGTCAAACTAGGCAGTACACCTTCCTGTACCATGAATGATTTAAAATTATGTTTACTGATGAATCTGTATATGTTGGCATAGGCTTGCATATATTACTTCGAAGGATGCCTTCCCTGCATGTTTATCTTTACAATGTCCTCTTACAGCACTTATGAATTTCTAAGCGACAAGAGTTACAGTATGCGTATGAATGTATGTATGAGTGTATGAAATGGAAATGTGACACACTGTGACATACCAGCCCACGCTGTTTCTCTGATTAGTTTCATAGACCACCAATATTGAGGATATAGTGAGAGTGTAAAGCAACCCAGACCCTGTGTGCTGCTTGCCGCTGTATCCATCCAGATCGAAGCCAGTTGTTTTGGTTTAGCTCCATTACATGGCAAACTTGGAAGGTGTGGATTGGTCTGTTCTGTTCATCCATCTCGGTGATTGCATCCCACTGGAAAAAAAAAATGAAGAAGGGGGACGGGCGTGGGGGCTTTAACTCTGCCGAGAACAAAGAAAAACATCCCTTAGCTAAAAAATTTTGTTCTGTGTTCAAAAGACAAATAGGTGAGCCTTTTTTGGCCGTTTAATCACTTTTTGCGAGCAAAATCAAGTTATCATACTTTGTTTCATAGTTTGGTGTAAAATTGCCTTTTCCGTTTTTAAACAAGTTATGTATACTTGCTGATTTCTGTGAGGCATAAGCACAGACAAACTAAACTAGTATATGGACAAAAGCATGGGGGTACACCTTTTAATTAATTAGTTTGGCAATACCAGTCTAGAGAGTAACCCCCCTCTTGCCCAAAGTCAGCTGGGATAGGCTTCAGCTCACCCGTGACCCAAGACATGATAAGCAGCAGAAAACAAATTGTAAGGCTAGTTAATCAATCACTGATTGGGCTAGATACCAAGACAATTGGAGCAGTTCCTTTTCTGTTCCAGCATGACTGTGCCCCAGTACACAAAGGTCCAAGAAGGTATGTTTAGATGAGTTTGGTGTGGAAGAATATGAGAACCCTGATTTTAACCCCATGGAACAACTTTGGGATGAACTACAAAAGAGATTGTGTGCCATGCCCTCTCGTCCAACATCAGCGACCAATGCCTCACGCATTTTCGTCTGGACAGATGGACACACACACACACACACACACACACACACACACACACTAATACTTATGTATTACTACTTGTTAACTTGTTACTTGAAATGTTCAACCTATGCACCTCCCTCATGCAATGTCCATTAAAAATATAACAATAATTCAGTCAGTTCCAATATGTTTTTTTCAATATGTTGCATCTGTCAAAAATCTTCTCTTGCTGTTAGTAAATATCTGGAGTCACTCTCTTTAAAAACCAAAGACCAAGTCCGAAACCTTAGTATTCTGATAGATTCCGACCTGACTTTCAACAGTCATATCAAATCAATTACTAAAACTGCCTTCTTCCATTTGAAGAACATATCCAGAGTGAAGGCTTGCATGTGTCAAGCAGACCAGGAGAAGCTCATCCATGCTTTTATATCAAGTAGACTTGACTATTGTAATGGTCTTCTGACTGGACTCCCGAAAAAGAGCATTAAACAGCTGCAGCTCATTTAGAATGTTGCAGCTCGGGTTCTGACCAGAACAAAGAGGTCAGAGCATATTACTCCAATTCTAAAGTCTTTACACTGGCTTCCAGTCTGCTTTAGAATAGATTTTAAAGTTCTGCTACTGGTTTATAAATCACGAAACGGTTTAGGTCCTGAATACATGAATGAAATGCTAATGGAATATAAACCCAGGAGGGCTCTGAGATCGACCGACTCAGGTCAAATAGTGGAGCACAGGGTTCAAAGGAAACATGGTGAAGCAGCATTTAGCTATTATGCTGCACACAAATGGAATAAGTTACCAACAGAAGTGACGTCAGCCCCATGTGTACATGTTTTTAAGTCCAAGTTAAAAACTCTTCTTTGTGTCCATGCTTTTTAGAGCATTTCCACTTTTAAATGATATTTCTTGCACTGTACGCTGTTTTAATTGTATTTTTATTTTTTTCCTCTTTGTTTTAAATGGTGGCACTGGTCACCCGACTGGTTAGAGTGTCTGCGTCACAGTTCTGAGGACTGGGGTTCAATCCCTGGCCCCGACTGTGTGGAGTTTGCATGTTCTCCCCGTGCCTGCGTGGGTTTTCTCCGGGCACTCCAGTTTCCTCCCACATCCCAAAAACATGCATGAATTGGAGACTCTAAATTGCCCATAGGTGTGAATGTGAGTGCGAATGTTTGTTTGTTTGTATGTGCCCTGCGATTGGGAGGCAACCAGTTCAGGGTGTACCCCGCCTCCTGCCCAATGATGGCTGGGATAGGCTCCAGCACGCCCACGACCCTAGTGAGGAGAAGCAGCTCATAAAATGGATGGATGGATGTTTTAAACGTTTATAAGCGTTTTTTTCTTTGTTTTTAAATGCTTTTTATCATGTAAAGCACATTGCGTTACCTTGTGTATGAAATGCACTATATAAATACATTTGCTTTGCTTTTGCTTAGCTCTGTTTTTACTGTGTGTATTCATAAAAGCAAATGTTTATTGATAGAATGTATCTCCAGTGCCCACCCATGTATGAGCTGGGGTTATTGCATAGTGGACACTTTTTTGGGTTTGGGAGCACACATTCCAATGTATACACTGTTATAAATTATTATGCATGTAATATTTTATGTCAATACAAATTTGAGTTTTAGTTTTTTTGGGGACGTTTTTGCATGATACTCCTGTCAAGGTCAGTCATTCTCAACCACTGTGGTATGAGATATCATGAGCTGTACCACAGGAAATAATCCTATTCAACTTGATTGGTCCCCAAAATTATTATTTATTGACTAAAAAATAATTTATCTTTGTTCATTTATCTATGCCAGCGACATAGTGTGACAGGCAGAGCAATTAATTAACCATGTTAATGTTGCCATTCATAAAATAAAATAATAGGTTTGAGTTCAACTAAACAGACCGAGGTTTCACACTTTTTGTCATGAACAGAACAAAGGACAGGACCCAAAATGCACGACTCCAATTCAGATGGACAGTTTCAAAAAGAGAGGTTTAATAAACGGGCAGAGGTCGGTACACAGGCAGGCAATCCGTAAAGGCAACAGTATCCAAAACACGTGAGGCAAAAATGCAAGGTCAATAATCAGAACAGGGTCTAGTCTTACTATGAGTCAGTGATGTGGAAAGAAGGAATGCTGGAACATGACAACAAGGTACAATGACCATAAAGAATGAGACAGGAGGTTAAATGCATTGGGTAATTAGGGTAAACGACGCACAGGTGGGGAAGATGCTCTGAGGAGCAAGTGTGTACGAGACAGTGGGAAGACAACAACCATAACACACACCCATGACAGTATCCCCCCTTAACGGCCGGCCCCAGACGTCCCCGGAGCCCCAGGATGCGCAATGTGGAAGTCCCGAACGAGTGAGTCATCCGCGATAAACCCAGACGGCACTCAAGAACGTTCCTCAGGCCGGTAGCCCTCCCAGTCCACCACATATTGAAATCCCCTTCCCCTTCCGACAAGATGACAACAGCCGCTTCACCATGAAGACAGGGCCCCCGTCCATGAAACGGGGTGGAGGAAGGGGCCTGGAAGGCGGGACCAGAGGGGACTCCCGGGCGGGCTTGAACAGGCTGACGTGAAATGTAGGGTGGACCCGCATCGACTTTGGGAGCCTAAGCTTCATGGTGACAGGGTTGATGACCTTTGTGATGGGGAAGGGCCCAACGAACCTGGGAGCGAGCTTCCGGGACTCCACCCGGAGTGGAATATGCTTGGTGGAGAGTCAAACTCGCTGACCCACTTTGCAGTCCTCCTACGGTCAGCTGCGGTCTTGTAGGACCATCCTTGCCGTAGCAGCATTTGGTGGGCTCGCTCCCAGGTCCTCCTGCAGCATCTCATCAAGGTCAATGCAGATGGAACCGTGGACTTGGGGGCTATGGCAGGAAACAGAGATGGTTGGTAACCATGCACAATGTGAAAAGGCGATAGACCAGTGGATGCAGAGGGGAGAGAATTGTGAGAGAACTCGACCCAAACCAGCTTCTGAGTCCAGGATTGTGGCTCCTGTGACGCGAGGCATCGGAGCCCAGTCTCCAGGTCCTGGTTCAGCCTCTCAGTTTGTCGGTTAGTTTCAGGATGAAACCCAGAAGACAGACTGACGGTAACACCTATTAATTTGCAAAACTCCTTCCAAAATCGTGAAACAAATTGGGGGCCCCTATCCGATACCACATTCTTTGGAAAACCATGAAACTTGAATACCTGGTTTATCATCAACTCGGCAGTTTCTTTAGCTGAAGGGAGTTTCGGCAGTGCAATGAAGTGTGCCATCTTAGAGAACCTGTCAACAACTGTGAGAATGGTGGTATTTCCTTTAAAGGCCAGTATTCCTGTCACAAAGTCTACGGAAATGTCTGACCAAGGACGTTGTAGTCGCAATTCCCCAGAAGGACGTTGACGAGAGGGCTTGTTAGCAGCATTGACGTAATGGATAACATCTCGTCTAACATTAGGCCACCAAAAGCGCTGTTCGACCACAGATTGAGTTTTGGCAACGCCTGGGTGACATACAGTCCGGTTAGTGTGAGCCCAGTGGATGACTCTTTCCCTTAAGGTCGGGACCACTTAAAGACTGTTTTCAAGGCAATCTTCAGGGCTAAGAGTGTTCTTCAGAGCCTCTTTTACCGCAGTTTCAATGTCGCAAACAAAAGCAGAAATGAAACACGACATGGGCAAAATGGTTTTAGGGTCGGACAAAGAATTCTCCACGCAGAAAATACACGATAAAGCATCTGGCTTACCATATTTAGAACCAGGTCGGTAGGATAACGTGAAATTAAATCTTGTGAAGAATAGAGCCCATCTAACCTGCCTAGCATTTAATCTTTTAGCGGACTTGAGATACTCAAGGTTCTTGTGATCCGTCCATACTAAAAACGGGGTCTGAGCCCCTTCTAGCCAGTGGCTCCACTCCACCAAAACCACCTTGACAGCCAGCAGTTCACGGTCACCTATGTCGTAATTTCTCTCGGCTGGAGTCAGTTTTTTCGAGAGATAAGCACAAGGATGTAACTTACCATCCTTGAGACATTTCTGGGAGAGCACTGCTCCTATTCCGGCATCAGACTCATCAACTTCTACAACAAACTGCTGTTTGGGATCTGGCAAAGTGAGGATGGGAGCGGAGGTAAAGCTCGATTTTAGTTTCTGAAAAGCTGACTGACAAAGCGGGTTCCACACAAAGGGTCTGTATGGCGAGGTAAGATCATGCAAAGGCGAGGCATTGAACAAAATTTTTTTATTAACTTTCTGTAGAAATTTTCGAACCCTAAGAACCTTTGTACGTCCTTGCGTGACGTGGGAGTGGGCCAATTAGTCACGGCATCAACTTTGCAAGGGTCCATTTTGATTTCACCTGGAGCCAGCACGAAACGCAGAAAAGAAACGGACGCCTTGTGGAACTCACGTTTCTCAGCCATGACATAGTTCATTCTGCAGGAACTGCTGCAACACAGAGCGAATATGAATGATGTGAGTCTCCTCATCCGGGGAGAATATCAGAATATCATCCAACTATACAAAAACGTACATATTCAACGTCACGCAAGACATTGACAAAGGTCTGGAAAACAGCTGGAGCGTTAGTTAGTTCAAAAGGCATTACCAAATACTCATAATGTACCGTTGGTGTGTTAAATGCCATTTTACATTCATCCCCCGCCCTTATCCTGACTAGATGATACGCATTTCTTAAGTCTAGTTTGGTGAAAACCTTGTCTCCCTCCAGGAACTCAAAGGTGGTGGAGATGAGAGGAAGAGGGTACCTGTTTTTCACAGATATTTCATTGAGACCCCGGTAATCGATACAGGGTGGCAGGGTTTAGCTGGTTACCGGGGTTGACGTTCCTCAGGGGAGAGACGGAACCTGCCCAGTTGCATGGGTTCATCCGTGGTGACGCTAGCCAGTGGATTGAGACTGGCAACAGGGGATCTTGCCTTGGTTTGGCTGGTCACCGAGGCTCGTCCTCCAAGTGCGCCGTGGCGCATTCTTCCACCGATCTCCGTCCAGCTCACGATCCAAAACCCTTTTGTCGATCTTTTTGGCGAGTGCGATGAGTGTCCAAGTCGGTCGGCAGGTCTAGTGGGACCAAATGATCCTTGACGGCGGGGGATAGTCCTTGAAAAAATGCATCGTGTAGTACCCTGTTATTGCACTCTCAGCTGCTAGAATGCGAAAGTCAATCGCGTAATCTGACACCCTGCGCTTATCTTGTTGTAGGGTGACAAGGGACCGAGCTGCCTCACGATCTGGTGTGGAATACTGATAAACTTGCTCCATAGTCTTTACAAAAGATGCCCAAGAATGACAAGTGGGGGAATTGCGGCTGCATTCAGCAGTAGCGCACGACCAGTCAGGTGGGAAATGACAAAAGCGATCTTTGCCCGCTCGGTGGGGAAGAAAGCTGCCTGCAGCTCAAAGTGGAGTTCGCACTGAGTGATGAACGGCTTAATATTCCCCGAATCTCCAGAGAACCTCTCCGGTCGAGAGAGCTGTGGGCAGACAGCAGCGGATGTGGCAGGTGGCTGCATCGTGACTGCTTCACATGGAAACGGTGGTACAGTGGTGGCATCAGGTGCTGTGCCAGCTGGTTCCTTGTTTTGAACCATATTCATTAGCACTTCAAACTGTGAGGCCACCTCTCATCATAGTGTTCTGATGCTCTGACAGTCCCTTTAGATGAAGGTGGAGGGCAGCAAGATGCTCATCCTGATTCAAGATGCGTTGACCCTGCGCTTGGAGGGCTTTGCACACCGGGTCTGAGTCTGCTGGGTCCATGTTATGGCCAGTTCGTTCTGTCATGAACGGAACAAAGGACAGGACCCAAAATGCACGACTCCAATTCAGATGGACAGTTTCAAAAAGAGAGGCTTAATAAATGGGCAGAGGTCGGTACATAGGCAGGCAATCCGTAAAGGCAACAGTATCCAAAAAACCTGAGGCAAAAAGGCAAGGTCAATCATCAGAACAGGGTCTAGTCTTACTAAGAGTTGGTGATGTGGAAACAAGGAATGCTGGAACGTGACAACAAGGTACAACGAACTGGCGACCAGAAAGAATGAGAGAGGAGGTTAAATGCATGGGGTAATTAGGGTAAACGAGGCACAGGTGGGGAAGATGCTCTTAGGAGCAGGTGTGTACGAGACAGGGGGAAGACAACAACCATAACAGACACCCATGACACTTTTTCATGTAAAATAAGAGCCTTGGCTGAATAAAGGTTGGGAAATGCTGGTTTAGATTATCCATCCAGCCATCCATTTTCTACCGCTTATCCGAGGTCGGGTCGCGGGGGCAGTAGCTTTAGCAGGGACGCCCAGACTTCCCTATCCCCAGCCACTTCATCCATCTCTTCCGGGGGGATCCTGAGGCATTCCCAGACCAGCCGAAGGATGTAGTCTCTCCAGCGTGTTCTGGGTCGTCCCGTGTAGCAGCACGGAACGAGACTATGATGGATGAATACAGGACGGAATCTATACTGCTGTTTCGAACTCGCTCAACAGCTCCTGTGGCAGGCCGTGCTTCCTCGGCAGCCGTAAGAAGTACATCCTCTGGTGAACCTTTTTCAGGATGGAGTTGATGTTGGTCTCCCACTTCAGGTTCTGAGAAACTGTAATTCCCAGGAACTTGAAGGTCTCGACACAGGGAAGTTGGGCAGCGTGAGGGGCAGCTGTGGTGAAGGATGTTTCCTGAAGTCCACGATCATCTCCACCATCTTGAGCATAATCAGCTCCAGGTTGTATTGGCTGCACCAATGCTCTAGCCGCTTCGTCTCCTGTCGATAGGCAGACTCGTCAATGTCTTTGATGAGGCCGTTGACTGTGGTGCCGTCTGCAAACTTCAGGAGTTTGACAGCTGTGTGTGTTGAGGTGAATTCATTTGTGTAGAGAGAGAGAAGAGCAGCAGAGAGAGGACATATCCTTGGGGGGCCCCGGTGCTGTGGATGAGGTCGTGTCCCCCAGCCTCACCTGCCTGTCCTGCCCGTCAGGAAGCTGTAAATCCCCTGGAAGATGGCAGGCGAGACGCTGAGGTGGAGAAGCTTGGCGATGCTGCCACTTCCGTTGTTTACGGCCGGCCCCATTTGGACTTAGTGAGCATCGCTTCTATGCATGTATGCATTGTGGCCTTACCAAGATCTCCATAAAGTTTGTTAAAAAAAAAGAGCTCTCCGCTGAAGGAGGCTTGCGTTAGCCTTGTTCCTATGAGCCGCACAAATAATGGAAGCGTCACAACAGAAGGCGAAATTATGTCATCGTTCGAGGGGGCGACCACGGCACATTGCATGGAAGAAACACACAACACAACACAGCAGCAAGAAAGATGAAGACAGCGGTTAGGTAGCCAGCAGGTTATAAAGTGGCAGGGTAGCTGGAAAGGCAGCAGCTTGGTCCGGGCCGCAAGGATTTATGGCACAGACGAGCGCAAAACAGACCTGTGATTCTATCTGTGGCCAAAGTACGGTATCGGGATCCTGGGTAAAGTAAGCCATTTTAAACTAAAAAGCAAAACATTTCTGTACGGAGACGAAGCAGCTACAAGGCGTTATTCAAAATGTGCCAGCCGGTTCAATAGATAGTTTTCAAATCATCAAACTGGATTTTTCATTTGTCGGACTATGAAAAATAAAATAAAATGTCAAAATGGAGCGGCCGTAACCAACGGAAGCGGCACCATTTGTTGCACTACCCATCCTTGAGCCATCGCCTTGCTGTATCGTGGTGGAGGGGTTTGTACGTCCCAATGATCCAAAGAGCTAAGTTGTCAGGGGCTTTATGCCCCTGCTAGGGTCACTCAGGGCAAAAATGTCCAGATGAGGGACCAGACAAAGAATGCTCAAAGACCCTCTCTGACGATGACAGTAAATGGATGTTGTTTTCCCTCACCCGGTCACCGGAGCCCCCCTCTGGAGCCAGGCCTGGAGGTGGGGCTCAATGGCAAGCCGGCCAGGCAAAGCCAGAAGAGGTAACGTGGGTCCCCCTTCCCATGGCCTCAGCACCTGTAGGGGGGGCCCAGGGGGTCGGGTGATTGACTTCCCTCCGGCTCAGTGCCTGTACGTTGGGGTTCATCCAGTGGATGAGAGGGTAGCCTCCCTCCACCTTGGGTGATGGGATGGCTCCTGACTGTTGTTTTTGCCGATAAACCAGGCACTAGTTCAGAGACCTGCTGGGAACTTCTGGCAAAGTCCGATATCAGGAGGAGTTTAAATTCCCATCTCCGGCAGGGAGGCAGGGGAAATTGAGTCAGAGTGGACCATTGTTGAGACGGCCAACCAGAGTTGTGGCCATAAGCTGTTCGGTACCTGTCGTGGCGGAAATCCCCGAACTCGTTGATGGACACCGGCAGTAAGGGATGCCGTCAAGCTGAAGAAGAAGTCCCATCGAGCCTTTTTGGCCAGTTGGACTCCGGAGGCAGCTGATGAGTATGGGCGGAATGCAGCTTTGGTGGTCGCTGCGGCAAAAACTCGGGTGTGGGAGGAGGCTCTGGAGAACCACGTCCGGATGGCTTCGAGGAAATTTTGGTCCACCATCTGACATCTCAGGAGGCGGAAGCAGTGCGCCATTGGCACTGTGTATAGTAGGGATGGGGCGCTGCTGACCTCAACTCGGGACATTGTGAGTCGGTAGACCTAATATTTCGAAGACCTCCTCAATCTACTGACACACCTTCGTCTGAGGAAGCAGAATCTGGGGGCTCTGAGGCAGGTTCTCCCATCTCTGTGGTTGAAGTCACTGAGGTGGTTAAAAAGCTCATCAGTGGCAGGGCCCCAGGGGTGGATAAGATCTGCTTGCAGTTCCTAAAGGCTCTGGATGTTGTGGAGCTGTCTTGGCTGACAAGCCTCTGCAACATCGCATGGATATCGGGGACAGTGCCTCAGGATTGGCAGACAGGAGTGGTGGTCCCAACTACGAGGTGATCACACTCAGGATTATTCAGGGGTTCTGGAGAGGAGGATCCATCTGTAAGTCGAATCTCAGATTCAGGAGGAGCAGTTTCGTTTTCGTCCTGGCCGTGGAACAGTGGACCAGCTCTACACCCTCATCAGGGTCCTGGAGGATGCACTGGAGTTCGCCCAACGAGTCTACAATGTGCTTTGTGGACTTGGATGAGGCATGTCCCTCGGGGGGTCCTGTGGGGGGTACTCCAGGAGTCATTTTTCAGTGTTTCAACAGTTTCTGTGTTGCAGAGGTGTAGACAGGCTAATTCTTTCCTCACTAAATAAGGCTGGCTTTTTAGATGTGTTTAGTGAATGAATGCCATTTTAATTGCAGTAACTGTAACATAAAGCTAAAAAAGTGGCTTCTAAGGTTTATGTCATGTATATCACTACAGAGGTTGAAAAACATCAGCTGGTTGTCTCACTAACTATTAAATACCTTCCCTTTTCTCACCATGCAAGCTTTCTCTAGCTTGGGGGTCTTCTCTGTCTGTTTAATTGCACTTCACCAAAGTGATGAAGAGATGCAAATAGTCCGACTGTGAGTGGCACTTGTCTCTGTGCACCTCAGTACTTTGTCAATGTAAAAAGTGACCTAATTTAAAAAAATAATAAAATAAAAAATAAAAAAATAAACTACACACACACACACACACACACACACACACACACACACACACACACACACACACACACACACACACACACACACACACACACACACACACACACACACACACACACACACACACACACACACACACACGGCACGGTGGCCGACTGGTTAGAGCGTCAGCCTCACAGTTCTGAGGACCCGGGTTCAATCCCCAGCCCCACCTGTCTGTAGTTTGCATGTTCTCCCCGTGCCTGCGTGGGTTTTCTCCGGGCACTCCGGTTTCCTCCCACATCCCAAAAACATGCATTAATTGGAGACTCTAAATTGCCCGTAGGCATGACTGTGAGTGCAAATGTTTGTTTGTTTCTATGTGCCCTGCGATTGGCTGGCAACCAGTTCAGGCTGTACCCCGCCTCCTGCCCGATGACAGCTGGGATAGGCTCCAGCACGCCCGCGACCCTAGTGAGGAGAAGCGGCTCAGAAAATGGATGGATGGATGGATATATATATGTACATACAACCTTCATATCAATTTTGTGTTCCGTTTATCCTCACTAGGGTCGCGGGCGTGCTGGAGCCTATCCCAGCTATCTTCGGGCGAGAGGCGGGGTACACCATTAACTGGTCGCCAGCCAATCGCAGAGCACATATAAACAAATAACCATTGGCACTCACATCACACCTACGGGCAATTCTGAGTCTTCAATCAACCTACCAAGCATGTTTGGGGATGTGGGAGGAAACCGCAGTAACCGGAGAAAACCCACGCAGGCATGGGGAGAACAGGCAAACTCCACACAGGCGGTGCGAGATTTGAACCTGGGTCCTCAGAACTGTGAGGCAGATGTGCTAACCAGTCATCCACCGACTATATAAATATACGTATATGATTTAATTTCAGCATGATTCCATTTGTTTGGTCTTGTCACTGGGAGCCAACAGTTATATGTATTTCATAAACCATAAGAAGATGACCAGATAGTTTTGCAAATGAAATAAAAATCAAAATGAGACAATTTTGCAAATTTGACACTGCATACACAGTAGATGAAGTTTTTTACGCTTGACTATGTCGGTTTCCTACTTATTGGTTTTGTAGGAAAAACACATTAATAACATCAATAGGACTTCATACTTTGCATAAGATCAGCATTAAGTAATTTAAGTTCCGTTATGCTCTCAAACTGAAAATGACTATGGTTTATTAGTCTACGTTCTTCAGTGTCCCTAAAATGCACCCTTGGGATGTGACATGAAAAATGTTGTTGAAAAAGGAAGGAAAACAAATTCTGGCCTCTAGTCTGAAAGATGGGCTGCATCAGATATGTACTGACTAATTACTGAGCCTATTAACTGTTACGCACATGCACGCACACGCATGCACACAAACACACGTATACACACACACACAGACACACACAAATACCTTCCTAGGTGTCAGTAGCGTGCAAAGGGGTGTGGGGGTGTCGGCTACGGTGCCCCTGGGTACATCCAAACGGGGTTTTGGCGGCATCAACAATCAGTTTTCAAGGGGCATTAAAAATAGATCCTGCCCAGGGCAGCGAGTGAGCTATGCACGCCACTGCTAGGTGTTAGCAGGGTTTTGCCAATGGTACATCACCATGAACTGGAAATGGGTCACCCGATTTGTTAGCATTCTATGAAGTGGAATTCCATTCGGAAAAGGCTCCACTGTTCCAGCAGATTGTTTTCAGACACGTTAATATTCTCTCCGGCAAGCTGCCTGAAAAGTGGTCTCAAATTCATGGTGCTCTTCTTTCTTCTTCTGTGACATCAAGAAGCATTTGGTAAGTCCGATCACTGCAAAAACATTCAAATACTGCAAACTTTCCACAAACCGTGATAACTTTATAACTCTTCATTTTGCATTTTCTATTTTCCAGTGGGCCTGGATACAACTGGTGGAAGATATATTTGACAACTGAGCTCAACCAACAGAAAGATTCTTCCTGGCTAAAAATGAGATAAGATGGAGCTTTAAAGGCGGCACGGTGGCCGACTGGTTAGAGCGTTAGCCTCACAGTTCTGAGGTGCGGGGTTCAATCCCCGTCCCCGCCTGTGTGGAGTTTGCATGTTCTCCCCGTGCCTGCGTGGGTTTTCTCCGGGCACTCCGGTTTCCTCCCACATCCCAAAAACATGCATTAATTGGAGACTCTAAATTGCCCGTAGGCATGACTGTGAGTGTGAATGGTTGTTAGTTTCTATGTGCCCTGCGATTGGCTGGCAACCAGTTCAGGGTGTACCCCGCCTCCTGCCCGATGACAGCTGGGATAGGCTCCAGCACGCCTGCGACCCTAGTGAGGAGAAGCGGCTCAGAAAATGGATGGATGGATGGAGCTTTAAAGCCACAAACAGTGTATACTACATTTTTGAATGATGTCTTGAAACCTGCTGTGAGCAATGAACATCAATGAAAAAGTAACAATGTCAATGTGATAACTAGACTTTACACCGATCTGATCGGTATCGGCCGATATTTAGCATTTTATGCTGATCGGCTGATCGGCTTTAATGTCATAATTCGCCGATCCGATCAATGATGTAATTGATCGGCGCTGCAAAAGACATTTACTCCGCCTTGCCATCGTGCACAGTATATTTGAATCCAAAAGCTAGTTTATTTTTAGCCTTGTCGTGTGTCTTTTGACGTAGTACTGTAAATATCTGATGGCCAATAAAGTTATTTAAAAAAAACAACGGCGGTGTGGGACAGACAACACGTCTGAGACAGACAACATGTAATACGTGGATCAGACTACACGACAAATTTGCTTTCACGATTGCACTATGTCAGACTACTGCAATAAAATCTTGTATTCCGATACCAGGCGGCACGGTGGCCGACTGGTTAGACCGTCAGCCTCACAGATCTGAGGTGCGGGGTTCAATCCCCGTCCCCGCCTGTGTGGAATTTGCATGTTCTCCCCCGTGCCTGCGTGGGTTTTCTCCGGGCACTACGGTTTCCTCCCACATCCCCAAAAAAAACATGCATTAATTGGAGACTCTAAATTGCCCGTAGGCATGGCTGTGAGTGCGAATGGTTGTTTGTTTCTATGTGCCCTGCAATTGGCTGGCAAGCAGTTCAGGGTGTACCCCGCCTCCTGCCCGATGACAGCTGGGATTCCGATACCACCGCATCCCCTTTTTTACAATCATTGGGCTTTATCTTGTCAACTCAAATGCGACCGGATACACTCGTTACCGTGGCGACGACAACAAGAGTGGCACGAGCCGACTGTACGATACGGCTCACAAGCAGGCAATACAATGTCATGTAGCCTAGCAAGCTAGTGGTTGCATGAACAGTTGTACGTAAATATGTTCTGTTCTGTCGAACCATGCTCTAAAGTTTCGGTGTGGGTGAAGTAATTTAATTAAAAATAAAGTAATTTAGCCGGTACGGTGGACGAATGGTTAGAGCGTCTGCCTCACAGTTCTGAGGACCAGGGTTCAATCCCCGGCCCAACCTGTGTGGAGTTTGCATGTTCTCCCCATGCCTGCGTGGGTTTTCTCAGGGCACTCCGGTTTCCTCCCGCATCTCAAAAACATGCGTGGTAGGTTGATTGAAGACACTAAATTGCCTGTAGGCGTGAATGTGAGTGTGAATGGTTGTTTGTTTAAATGTGCCCTGCAATTGGCTGGCAACCGGTTCAGGGTGTACCCCGCCTCCTGCCCGTTGATAGCTGGGATAATCGCCA
Organism: Phyllopteryx taeniolatus; assembly: GCF_024500385.1. Taxonomy (NCBI): domain Eukaryota; kingdom Metazoa; phylum Chordata; class Actinopteri; order Syngnathiformes; family Syngnathidae; genus Phyllopteryx; species Phyllopteryx taeniolatus. The sequence continues at coordinate 18,313,839 of NC_084503.1, forward strand.
GCACTCCCGCGACCCTAGTGAGGATAAGCGGCTCAGAAAATGGATGGATGGATGGATGAAGTAATTTAATTACAGTAAGTTAGCACCCATTATTTCTGTCATGTTGTAATGTTGGTTTGACTTGACTGATTAGAATATACAATCTGACTAGAGCAGTGATTTCCAACCTTTATGGAGTCAAGGAACATATTTTACAATTGAAAAATCTCACGGCACACCAACAAACAAAAATGTCACAAAAAGTGGATACATTAATTACTGTATTTACTTCCTGCCATCTAATAGAAGACCATTCATTTGTTCTGTCTGTTACTATGCCTCACTGGCATAAATATAGGAACAAAGATACATTATTTATTGTAAATATACTTTTTGGAGCAATTAGGTACACAAGAATATACAGTAAATGAACAGATCATTTAAATAGACACATTCCTCCATCTTGTGATCGGATCGGTGATAGTTTTTTTAAACTCACTGATCGGCCCCAAAAATCCTGATCGTGTAAAGTCTAGTGATAACGGTCTTTAAATGATTTCAAGTTATTCATGTTCAACCTAATCAACAGCCAAAAACATACAGTATTTCATTATTATTGTGGTCATGAGTTATCCTTGCACTGCAATTACACTGGTGTTGTGATAATGTGAGTAGCATTACTATTATGGCAAGAAAGGCATAAAATGTGAACTTTGACAGATTATGAATCAAAAGCCTAACTATGCAAAACTTGATTAAGATGTTAGACATTTAATTGATAAAACGCTACGTACTGTATGAATTAATATGCATATTCATCTTAACACACACACACACACAAAATGCATACACACACAGTGGTTATATCAATAACAACAGTGGAGAAAGTCAACCTGGCAAACAGCAGTGAGATTTAAATTACAACTGCCCAATTTGTCATCTTCTCCCTACAGGCAAAACAAAGAGAAGCATTATGAAAATAACGTAAAATCTCTGCAGTTGTGATGAATTATTGATTTGATGTGAATCTGCGTGGTGACGTTTTGTGTTATTGGTCAACCAATTACAGCCAATGTTATCCCACAGCGAAACCTCCTTTTTTCTTGGGAGATGTTTTTCCAAGATGGGAACAGTATTTGGCCACATACTTTTTCTGTATGTTTTTGCTTTATATTGGCTTTGCTGCAAAGGATTTACGGTAATACTTTTTTTAATAACAGCCAAGAGCACAAAATGTTCAGCTATCATTTCATGTTCTAAATTAGGCCTGACATTCTAGAAAAATGACTGCTGCTCCATGCTGATTGTGGCACAATTTCATCTGATACATTTATAAGAATGAAATCAACTGCGATTTCTCATAAAGCTGAGCTCTTTGCAAGCCTACTGAACAAAGATCTACATGCCAATGCTTTCATTATGTTTTTATGTTTCAAACATGTACAGAGTATTGTTTTTATAATCATGTTTATAGTACGTTTGAGGATAAGTGTGATTTATATATTGTAGGTAAGTGAATGCAACAACAAATCTCACACTTTGCTTAATAAAATGGCTTATGTTACAATTGTGCTCATTTCAATAAAAGGCCTTTGCTATTATTCACGCTACAGTGCAAAATGCTCACTGTAATGTTTTCATAGAAACAGTGATTTGGAATATATTATGTCCTAAATTCTCCTAAATATACTGTAAATAAATTTATATAGTAAAGTATAGTTAAGTCATTAGGAACACCTGCAAGCCGAAGAAGAATCCATTAAATTATAAGAGAGTTCAGTTTCTGGGTATGGTTACATGATTTTACTATTGTTGTTTATCTTTTCTACAATACCATACAGGACAAATTTATGTTTACCTTGTTTTTTATGAGTGTGTCGTTAAAAACAAATACAGCACAATACTGAAATAATTTTAAAGTTTTTTAGTTTATTAGGAAGAAATAATCTGGTGTGTTCCCTATCAAATCACTATGCAATGTCTTAGGTTTTTTTGGAAACAGTACTGTATGCTCTGAGAACTGTGAAGCATTGTGGGATGTGGCGGCCATTTTGGGCTACAGTTATCCATAGTGAATGCAAATAAGGCAGTGTAATCCCACAGTGAAATACAGCATGGTAAAATGCAAAACTGGGAATGGGATTTACTGGGAAACATACTTGCTAACACTCAGCTCAACTAAATTTTATCTGCAGAGCACTTTAAAAATAACTGCAGATGAAAAAATGGGTAGACCTGTCATGGGTGTGTGTTATGGTTGTTGTCTTCACCCTGTCTCGTACACATCTGCTCCTGAGAGCATCTTCCCCACCTGTGCCTCGTTTACCCTAATTACCCCATGCATTTAACCTCGTGTCTGATTCTTTCTGGTCGCCAGTTTGTTGTACCTTGTTTCCACGTCACCGACTCATAGTAAGACTAGACCCTGTTCTGATTATTGACCTTGCATTTTTGCCTCACATTTTTGTGATACTATTGCCTGCCTGTGTACTGACCTCTGCCTGTTTATTAAACCTCTCTTTTTGAAGCTGTCCATTTGAATTAGTCGTGCATTTTGGGTCCTGTCCTTTGTTCCGTTCATGACACATTGAACAGTCACCCAACCTTGATGCTTTCTGCTGTTCGGGTACTAAGGGTGGAATGCTTGTTGCATGCTATTTTGAGCTGCTCCATCTAACTATGAGCTACAGCTAACGGGGCTAAATGCGATGCAAAGCTGCAGAGGCGAAAATTCCCTCTGCATCAATGTAGTGTCAATGTAGCATAATCTTCACCTCTGTGGCAGTGAATAAGCTTCACTTAGGACATGTATCAGGGAGGATGAGGAGTAATTAACAGAAGACGTGGACGCCATGTTAATCGTGACATGAAGTCGCAAAACACCAAAATAATTGATTGGGTGGTACTGCACTTGAAACATACGTAGGTGTGGCTGGAACCATGCAGGGTAAACAACTTTGAAGAGCAAAGGAGCAGACAAATTAAAAAGTGTCTAGAATGCTGTAATACACAACAATGCTGGACAGCCACACAGGGGCAGGAATCAGGAACCGGAAATTAATTGGTACGTCTCCGCTAGTCCACTACGTCACTTGAGAAAATGGGCCTATAAATTTAAAAGTACATTAATATAATATATATTTAGAATATAAGAAAACCACAAAGTGTAAATTTGCATCGTTTCAGGAAAAATAGTGGATACAGGAAATAGAAAAATAGTATGCAAGAGAAGACATTTGGTTGCAAATCCGTCCACCATTGCAAAGTAGAGGCATTTTAAATACATTAAAATAACAAAACTTGAAGCCGTAATTTATTAATGATTGCGATTAGAGTAATGATTAAGTACTACTATTGAACAGAATTACTTTTATCTTATTACATAATATACTGCAATAACTGGCCAACGCTAATGTTCTTGATGTAATTTTAAAAATATGGAAATTAAGAAAAATTGTTCTGGAAATGAATTTGGCAGCTCTGCAGTCATAGCTATAAATGCAACTGTAATTTATTTCCGTGTTTCGGTTTTCAGTTTTGGGCCTTGGTTTCCTCATTTTCGATTTTCAGTTTTGGTCAAGAATTTTTATTTCAGTGCATAACTACTAATTAGCAAAATAAAATAAAAATAAAAGATACCTGCAATATGTGACGCAAGGATCCAATAATGTTTATGCAGTGCAAGAAAAGGCACAACTGAACATTCAACGGAAGACTGTTAGTGAACAAAAATAGTGCGTGAACCAAGATAACTTTTCTTCAAAAACATTATCCTGGTCATTCGTAAACTGAAGTTCTACTACATAAAAATTATTTCGTTATTTTGTTAACAGTTTAGCCTGGCTTTACTGAGTGCCATTGTAGTTGATTCATTCATTCATCTTCCGTTCCGCTTATCCTCACGCGGGTCACGGGCGTGCTGGAGCCTATCCCAGCTATCGTTGGGCGAGAGGCGGGTTACACCCTGAACTGGTCACCAGCCAATCGCAGGGGACATAAACAAACAACCATTCGCACCTACGGGCAATTTAGAGTCTTCAATTAACCTACCATGCATGTTTTTTGGGATGTAGGAGGAAACCGGAGTACCTGGAGAAACCCCACACAGGCACGGGGAGAACATGCAAACTCCACACAAGCAGGGCCGGGATTTGAACCCCGGTCCTCAGAACTGTGAGGCTTATGTGCTAACCAGTCTCGCTCCGTGCCGCCCCATTATAGTTGTCTTTTTAAATTTAGAATGTTTGCTAAAACCTTTGTGTTTGATATAATTACACTGTCCGTGTGTATATTAGATTTATAAGTATACATGAGATGAGAACATTATACTGGAAAATAATAGTCATCAACTCTGCAATATCTTCTGAATCAGCTGAATCTCTAAGCTGTCTGGCTGTTTGGCTGTTGCGTTGCATCACTATTTAATGGATTTTGCTTCATAAGCTCTGCTATTCAGAGATGGATGACATGACGTGATATTCTGCAAATGTTTCATCATTCTAAATCATTGCTGGGGGGGCACCTTGATGTCTGGATATTTTGTTTCCTCTTGATATACAAATCACAATGCAAGTTCAGATGACCATCAGATGCAACAGTATTTGTTTGTTTACAGGCCATCAATTGACATCAAAAGGGGGAGGTTTTTTGCAGTTAGTCATCTAGATTTATCAGTTGGTTATAGCCTATTGAGGGTAAAGGCTTTCAATACAAATTTCACTCTTCTCATTGCTAATGTCACTCACCCCATTGACAGGATAGGTCTTCCAGTCCAGTTCCCCCAGTACTGCTGTGGTGTCCAAAAGAATCACTGGAAAGAGCACAGAAAGTCATGTAAAATGGAGAGGAAAGAGCAAGAGCAGGGCGGCACAAACACAGTGAGGGGCAGAAGTGCGGCAAAGAATGAAGAGGGTGGGCGTGAAAGAGGTTGGACGGAGAAGTTAAAGAGAAATGGAAACAACAAAATGGGAAGAGAACAGACAATACTTATCAAGCTGTCAATGAGCAGCAGAGTTGTACCGGCCTTAACAGATTCTACCAAGTGTGAAATAACAGCTCTTTGGAAGGTCTAGGACAACACAGCTCTAATAGACACCTGGCTTCCATCTAAGGGAAAGTCAGGAAGATAAGAACTGTCCTGTGACGAGGTCAAGGGGGATTGTTCCAAATTGGATAAGAAAAATTTGAAAGATTGAAGGATGAAAGACATTTTCAAGCCACTACAATATCCAATCACAAGGACTAATATTAATATTTTATGAATAGGACAGGTTCAATTATGACTCAATGTACCCCAGCTCTCGTTCAGTATTAGCTGTGGTAACCACCAGAGTTGTGGACTCGAGTCACATGATTTGGATTCAAGTAAGACTCAAGTCATGAATTTGATGAACAGCATTGACTCGTGACTTCACTCCGACTCGAGCCCTTGACTTGAAAAGACCTCTACCATGATATTGAAAAACAAACACTGCAGCTCTGTCTCAATGGCTAAAAAAATGTCAATGGTTATTTTATTGCAGGAATTTCAGAATAATGTAACCATAAAGTTGATGTTCTCAGATAGGCCTATCACGCAAGTGTCCCACCATACTCAAGCTGAATTATAGCCTGTAGTTACTTTTAACAGCTAACACCCTGTTGGGCATGTTCAAGATCAGAATCATCTTTATTTGCTAAGTATGTCCAAAAAACACACAAGGAATTTGTCTCCGGTAGTTGGAGCCGCTCTAGTACGACAACAGACAGTCAATTGACAGAGAACACTTTTGAGACATAAAGACATTGACAAAAAAACAAACAGTCGCTGAGCAGTAAAGGGTTGCTAGTTATCTGGTAATGCCGGTACATTTAAAAAACATTTTTTTGACAATTGTGCAAAAAGATGCAGAGTACTCTAGCACTTAGAGCAGTTCGAATGACTAATATTGCAATAGTCCGGTGCAATAACCATTGTGCAAAGGGCGTCGAGACTTCAAGGAGTGTATGCGGTTTAAAGTGACGAGTCGTACGATAATCTGGGACAATGTTGATTGAAGATGAGGAATTGACCAGGAGGTCACTCTTTCAGACACGACTTAAAGCAATGGTTTTATTGGGGGGGGGGTGGGGGTGGGGGGAGGGAATGCACAGTGCACTATAAATCAGAAATAAATGTGGCAGTTACGTAAGGTACACATGTACACATGCACACATGCACATCCACAAAGTAATGGTAACATCCACAGAAACGACAACGACAATGAGTCAACAAGGACGTTAATTATTGCAACAACAAAAAAATTACAATCCCAATTGCATTGTAGGAATCGCGCATCTTGAATCACGTATGCTTGTTTTCGTTAGCTTTAGCAGCATTTACCGATCACCACACAGCTACCATCTATTCGACATGAAGGAACATTCTTTGTTTTTTCTTTTTCGCCTATTTTTGACATATTTTTACGCAGTGCCCCCTAGTGTTCTGACTGAGATACCGCAGTTGGGTAAAATTGTGCCTTTGAAACAAGATGACAAACCTCCATCCATCCATCCATTTTCTGAGCCGCTTCTCCTCACTAGGGTCGCGGCCGTGCTGGAGCCTATCCCAGCTGTCATCGGGCAGGAGGCGGGGTACACCCTGAACTGGTTGCCAGCCAATCGCAGGGCACATAGGAACAAACAACCATTCGCACTCACGCCTACGGGCAATTTAGAGTCTCCAATTCATGCATGTTTTTGGGATGTGGGAGGAAACCGGAGTACCCGGAGAAAACCCACGCAGGCACGGGGAGAACATGCAAACTCCACACAGGCGGGGCCGGGGATTGAACCCGGGTCCTCAGAACTGTGAGGCTCTAACCAGTCGGCCACCTTGCCGCCGATGACAAACCTGTGTTCCTTTTTTTTTTTTTTATTAATGCCTTATGTTTTTGTTTTTGTTTTAACTTAAATGTTTGTATTTTTTATTTGTGTTTGAAATTGCCTCACTAGAAATGTTTTTAGACAAGAAAATGCAGTTTCCTGCTATATGCACAATGTGAATTTAAGAAAAATACTGTTGATTATCCAAAAGAGGAAACCAATTGCTCATTCATTATTAAGCGAAATGTCTCATTTTGACGCGTGTATTCATAATTTCTCTTTTATCAAACAAAAATATATTTTATCCGATTACTTGATTATTCCAAAAAACTGTCAGTAGGAAACTCGATTACTAATTGGAGCACTACTGGATGCAAATTCTCATTTTGTGCCAGGTCTGTTTAATGAAACTTCAGAAATAAAGTGAGAAAAAGTAAGTCATAGCATATCATTTTCATAGAATAACTGAATACGTATTGTCGATCGGTTTTGAAGGGGAAAAACTTAAGCCCCACCACGCCCACCCCACCAACGTTCCTCACCCGTATTGACGATCGGCTTTGAAGGTGCAAAAAGTTTGATCAGCCCCCTAGCTTTCTTATAAAGGTTCAATGCACTTGTTTATCAAATTTGTTTTGATAAATTAATGGCTTTTAAATAGATATTAAATATATAAGTATATATAAATTAAATATATAAATATTAATTATATTCAAATATGTTATTACTTTGTTGTTAAAATGACTCAAAACGACTCGAAACTGAAAGTGAAGGACTCAGGACTTGCCTGTCTCGCCTTGGGACTTGACTCCGGATTTAATGGTAAAGACTTGAGACTCGGAAAGCCAACGACTTGGTCCCACCTCTAGTAGCCACAGATTATATTGTTAATTTAAAGACACATTTTTAATCTGATGTGACTTTTCCAATAAAATGTAATCTAAGCAGACAAATGTGACTGAAAAAGACATTTCACTGCCGTCTGCGGTGGAAGACTGCAGAAAGACACCACTTGTGTCTGAGTGAGATGCAGCAGAAGTCGTTCCCCTAAAAATAAATCTGTTCACGTCATTATGAAATGTATCGAGCCACTCTGGAATGGGTATGCAATCCATGCTTAGACAAAAGGCTTCTAAAATCCAAACTAGCAAAGCAGATTGAGATTGTATCTTTTTAACCATTTACAGTGACAATTACTGCAAATTAGAAACATCCAATTTCTCTCCGGTCATTGCTGCAAATGGTATTCGCAAATTAGGCTTTTGCAATCATCTGAAAGTCCCATCCTTGACATCCAATACTCACACAGATACGTTTTTTTTTTTTTTTTTTTTAATTATGCATTTTCAATTATCCTTATGACTGGGGATGTCTTCTGCCGCATGTCTGTTGAAGGAGGTTGTCACTATGATGTTGTACAGAAGTTGCTGTAATGTTGATTTTGAAAAAAAGAATGGTTATGAACAAAATTGACTAATGTGTGTACACTTTCATACTAAATTGCCTTTAGAGCATTTTTTATAACTGTTTTACTTGGGACCATGGTCTGTGTTTTTATATTTTAAAGCTCCAAGTGTTTTAGTTTTAATTTAAATTAATTACTGCATATCATGGTAATAATTAAACAACACGTCAGAAGACAGTTACTCGTCTCCTTCTCGTTGCTACACAGAGTCAGATTCGATCGTCTTCAGACTTGTAGGTAGGTTTTGTAGCAGAGGCAGAACCTCATGAATTTTTAGTTGCAGCGGTTCCTGGTGAGGTTTGTACCACTTGTAATTGTGAATTATTAATTCTGAGGTTATTATTTCTCTTTGCTGAGCAAATGTCCTGCTGCTGTTGGTATGATATCTGACATTAGTGGTCAAAGTTCGAACAGCTCTTGACTTGACTGTACTGCTAGCATAAAGTACTATATTGACTCTGTCTTTTATACTGTATTATATATGGGTAGTTTTATTGTTCTTCCTCTTGGGACCAAAACCAAAAACAATCAGCTGTCCCATCGGAAAATAAGAGTGCAATTGAGATTGTAATTACCCTGTGATTTGACCTAAAAAATTTTTTGTTGTTTGTCCAATGAAACACATGATGCACATTTTCACTTAATTTGTCAAAAACGAGGGAGAATCTCATATTAACCATACAGTCGCTCCATCCCCTTAACCCAAATGTGTTTACAATATGTCCTCATTAATGTGTTCAACAGTAAACCGATCTATGTGTTAGTACTTGGTAGTCAGAGTTGTTTTAACAATTTATTTTTTCTCTCTGCATGAGTACAAACAAGAATAATCTCGAGCTCTCCTCTCTGGTCACGGTTCAGGTTAGAAGAGAGTCATTATCTGGTTAAACCCTGTGAGCCAATTTGAAATGATGAATGTGCAATTTCCTTTGTCTCTACACAGACAGTTAATTCCACTCTATCAATAAAACTAGTCCCACTTCAGTGGTGGACATCATAAACCTGAGAGTCAATGAAGCAGTTAAAATTTAGGAAAAACCCCGCCAGCACGTATTCTCTGCACTTAAATAAGGCTGATTTATGATGACAGGGTGGCCATGTCACAGGCCAAAAGGACCAATATTTTCCCATACAATGCTTTGTGCAATGTTTGATGGCATCTCATTTGTTTTACTTGAAGTCCCATCAATGTCTTGATCACTATCTCTTCCACAGCAATCTAAATACAGTATAGTCAGACCATAATCTAGACATAAACATAAAATCTTTATTCCTGTCAAGTATCCTCCAAACCAGGAAATAATGGATGACTGAAAGGGCAGATTTGCGTTTGTGAGATTGTCTTACTCAACTCAACAAATGTGTGATACAGTTTCGAGGAGTTGAACTGGCTAGACGACACATCGAATTTGCCACTGTGCAATGAAGGTTATAGCTTAATGTCGACTATTCGCCACTCACGTATACTGTAGCGCCTGCTTACAAAATGAAACAGAAACAAGCTATGGTCGATCAATAACCCCTTTATTCGAAAAAAGAACAGTTAGTGTGGTGGTCCTCTCTACAGTCAGATTTGTGTGCTTGGGATCTTCAGGGTCTCAAAGACAGTCACATCTTATACAACGCTTGCAACAATCCATGTAACAAAACTGACTCTTTGCTACAACTCATTATTGAAAACCATTTCCTTTTTTTTAAACTACAATATATACTATTCTTATCTACTGCAGCAAGTAGCGACCCTATAGTTTTGTCACATTAATTGGTGTTAGACATGTAGAAATTCCGACTAGGTATCTGAACGGGATTGGATGAGCGAGTGATTGAATGTGATTGGATCTGTGCAGGGACGGCAGGGAGAGTGAGCGAACTTGCATTTGGACTTTTGAGGCACCCACAAGTTTTTATTTTTATTTTTTTTAAATTGCACAGCGAGTTTAGACTGAAAAAGATATCAATAACGTCATGGATTACTCGACCTTGACTTAACTACAAAAAAGATGAAGTCATTCTACCCTTACAGTTTACAAACGGACACAGATTTATGTATATTATATTTCATTTTTGATGCATTACATCAAATAATCCCAGTGACAGGTAATTGAAATGTTATTGATGTGTAGAATCAAAGGTTTCAAAAATATTGAACTGACTATTCAGGATTTACAATGATTTTATATAGGATGTATTTTCAGTGGCTCAAACATATTTGGACATTTGGCATAATTTTAAATACACTGTTATATACTATATATACTATGCTTTTTAATACTTGGATGATATCCTTTGCGGTCACTGACAAGGCTGCAGTCTGCGTCTGCCGTCACTGCGTCCACATTCAGTTTCTGCTGATTTGTGGGCTTTGGCCTGCCTTCGCCTTGTCTTCAGCAGGTGAAAAGCTGACTCTGTTGGCTTTAGATCCCTTCACAACATCGAAATAAGTCAAGAATACTCCAGAGGTAGGTACTGTATATTGTCAGAATTAAAACTCAAGAGATGACTTCATAAATATAAAATAAATATAAAATACAGAAACTTTCCACATGGTGTAAACCTGTACCTTTAACTCACAAGAAAACAAGATTCGACTGCTTGAAAGCATCTATCATCACATCTCTGTACCATTTATTTTGGTATCATTGCCGAGTGAGGATAAGCGGTTCGGAAAATGGATGGATGGATGGTTTTAAAATATGATTCAATGTTGATTGATTGATTTATTTATTGATCGATCGATCAATCGATCAAAAAACAGGAACAGAATGGGGACAAGGGATGGGAAAACATGACAAGTCATGATTGTCGTAGATTCCCATCAAGATTTTTAAAGTGAAGAATGAGGTACCTGACAGTACGTAATACAATATAGGGCGGAAGCGAGACAGACAGACAGTGTTTTCTAGCAATGAGAGCGCACTGTGCGTTGTGTATGTGAATAACGGGCTCTTTTACATGTTTTGGTACAAGGAATGGATGAGTAAATTAGTTGTTGACAGAAAACTAATATTAAACATTTATTGGACCAAAGTGTGTGTCCCCAATGACTCGAGACGGGTAGGTTTGTTCGACTCTTCCGAGGCCACAAACATGCTAAAAAGCTGCCGGGCGTCCACGTTTCATCCAAAAAAAACCTTGACAGAACATGACAAACATGAGGCACACCATCGGAATGTGACGCGCCAAGAGGGAACATACTGGCATCTGGCGTAGACCACTGGCTGAAACGTGGTGCACCTTTGAGCCTTCAGAGCTTAGAGAAAAAGGCCAAAATCCACTTCGCACCATGATGCATATTTCAGGCAAACAAGGCTGCTGTGGCCACGGGAAACATGAGCCTGATTATCCAAATAATACCACACCATGCCTTAAACACACACAAAAGAAATATTTCAACAGCTTCACTAGCTTTCTTTCTTTATATGTTGATGTATGTGTTGATGCACAGTTCATGTCACACTTCATTGTGATTTGTGCATTCGTGCATGAATACTTAATAGCTGTTACCTTCATCAGCCACAATTTTAGGTCCATCCGCACAATTTATGAGATTGACTATTTTAGTTGATATTAGCAATGCATTCATTATTGTGTCCATTAGATGCAGTGAGTATACTGACAGATATTGTTAGTATTTTGGTAACCTAATCTGACTTTATGAAAGGGGCAAACATTAGAAACATCCCCAGTATTGTTCAGTGCAGTTTTACACCACTACAACCGACAATAATAAAGATATTCATACTGTATTCCTAAATCGACACCACTATAAGAGTGCCATTCAAAACATTAAGATAACATTTTTGTATTGAATCTCATTAGATTGTGCAGCATGCAATGTCGACTGTTGTGTTCAGGGATCGACAATGTCAAACGTCCTTGCTCAAATGTTTCCACAAACAACTCTACTGTATACTGATACTGTAGGAAGGCCACAACAACAGACAACAAAGAACAGCAAAAAAGGTTTCCGGACCAGCTTTCATTCCCAGAGGGAGATCAGGAAAGAAGACGGAAAAATGCAGGGGGCATGAATGTTGCAAATGTTTGTTCTCAGAATGAGGCAAACTTCTACTCACCCATGTTCAAGCCAGGAAAAAGCAATGCAATTAAGATGGTAACACTCACCTAATTTATTTACCTCTTCCAATCAATTACATCCTTTATACTACAATGACCCTATTCTTTAAGAGCTATCAGTCAATTCAAATAACAGTGGAGGGATTTGGGCTCCCTAAATACTAAGATAATGGGGAGCAGTCAGCTTCTCACAAACTGTGAGAAACACTCGCTGATAATGATCATTGAACTCTGGCATTGATCTGCTCTGACCATGCCTGTTTGTTCAACGGACTTCCCCAACTACATTGGTCAAAAAACAATCTAGAATAAACACACAACTAGACATATTTTATATCATATCAGGAGGTATATAGTATATAGTAGGAAGACTGTAAACCTATTGTGTATCCACCCTACAGCCCTCTGCTATGAAAATCGAGCTGTAAGAACAAAAGGTATACCTCTGAAAAATAAATGACTGGATTGGACCCCCTAACTACTTCAGTTTTTTTTTATCTCATCACAATATTTTTGACAATTCTCTGCGTCTAAGGCACTTTTAATCATAGTTAAATACATATTACATTTTCAATGCAGCATGCGCACCACCTCGATGGAGCGTTTCGACCCAATAATTTGTGTATGTCTTTCTTTTTTTGTCCCTCTGTTATGTTAAGTTATGATTTTATTTTATATTATGTATATTACTGTAAATAAACACATATAACGTAACGTAACATATCTTGCATAAAAACTTCACAAAGAAGCAATGAAATGTGGACGAAGCAGATGTCGGCACTCGGCACCACCAGATGTTTGCTGTTGTTGGCCAAATTCTGATTGCTCGCAAACATAATATGATCTAATTTAAGAGCTGCAGCTGCAACTGTATCTACAGCAGTAGGCCGTCTTTTTACGAAAGGAAAATGGGCAGAAAAATGCTTGGGTTAGAACTTTTGACGGAGAATACAGTTTTTTATAATTAACATCCACAATACACAATGGGAATTTACTGTAATTTTTTTTTAGATCGTAAAGGTCATTATACTTTTAATTTAGCTTACAATGGTACAGTGATATTGCATTTTACTCTAAAAAGAGATAAACTGCAGTATTTACTTTCATGTAGTATTACAGTAATCCAACAAATTAGTAACTTTATGTACTGAAATTACTGCAAATATGATGAACAGTGAATTTATGAATATGCTTTTAAAATGTATATATTAGTTTCAAACAGTGGTCTTTTTATTGTAGTACAAATTTCTCATCTAAGGACTTTTTTTCAATCATAAAAACACTATAATACCAATCAATGGTTATGTATGGTCAATCACTCATTTACTGATGCATCATACATTTACTGTAAACACACAACACCCTACACAATAATAATTTTTTTTGTATCTGTACTCACTGTTTAGCCGTTCCTCACTGACAGTATGCTTCACACATAGAAATACTGGTTCCTGTTTATTTACAAATATCAAACTGGAAGAAAATTCAATACTATCTCAAAATTCTTCTTATTATTTTTTTAATTATAACATGACAGAGCTAGATATAGTTACCAGTCAGCGCTTTAAAATTGAACCTTATATTAAAAAAGAATCAGTATTTGTAAATTTTTAACATTAAGCCCCAAAAACAATATGTAATGTTTTAGTACTACCTGACAGTGAGGTGTCCATTTTTAATCAAGTTTAATTTACCTAATATCGTTCTTTGCCCCATAAAAGCTTTCATGTCAGTGTGCCATATGGTGGTAACGCTAAGACCTTTGATGGCTTGGCAAGATATTAAATGGACAAATATTGGTTTATGGCGATCCTGCTCAATAATTGTATCGGGTCAACTCATGATTTGAAAAAAAAATAATTAAAAAAAATTCTATTTACACAATATTCCCATTTACAAGCCACTTAGTAATTACTTGAATTCTTTATTTTTTTATTTTTTTGCCAAATACATCTCACCTACTTTGTATTTCAGACTCGTTGCATCTAGTCAGTATTGTCTCTTTGTGAGTGCATTTTAAACTCCTCACGTTGTAGTTTTATCAAGTTTCTCCCATATGCCTTCCGTCCCCTTCAAGCCTGTCTCCAGTACAGACAGGCAAGCAGGCAGACATGCATCCTGTGGGGAAAACTCGGAGCACTTACATAAAGCGATGCACACACAAAGATAAAGTGAAGGAGACTCTGACATTTGGCTAGTGAAAGGGGCTGTCTGTCATCTTTGAAAATGTGTATCCTAAACATCAGACCCTCGACGAAGAATATTATTAAACTGACCTCTGTCAATGTGTGAAGTGGAAGATTTCAAGAGGCGATTGACATGAAGGCGACCATTTACCCGTGTGGCTTATGAGCATAAGTCAGAGTCGATAACATTATTATGATATCCAATCTCTCCTCATACGATATATGCGACGCACACTGCCCATTTTAGCTGGAAATATTTCAGAAAGTCTTGTTATATTAAGAATCCACCTCTCTAAGATGAGATCAAATCCTGATGTTTTAGTACTTGGGTGTGAATTTGTGAGCGATACTTCTGGGACAGTCAAAGCCAAAATGTCTGATATCAACAAAAAAAGCACAGAGGTGGGAAATGGCAGGTCCAAAGCACCCCGAGAGGTGAGTTGCCAGAGGCTTCCATTTACTCTCACTCTCCCTGTCACTGGAACAATGTTTCTCTGCCCTAAGACTTTAGAGTTTGAGAACAATGTCACAGCATTTGCCATAATTCAACCCTGAGCACGCTTGTGGAGACAAACTACCACTTCATCTTGCACATTCATCTTGAAAATAGTTAATAAAAGCAAAGATGATTACGACTGCAGGTAGATTTACCCATCTATCCATCTTCTACGCCGCATATCCTCATTGGGGTCACGAGTGAGCGGGAGCTTATCCCATCTGACTTTGGGCGAGAGGCAGGGTACACCCTAGACTGGTCGCCAGTCAATCACAGACGGTCTATTGAGTCCTCAATTAATCTATGAAGATTTTGGGAGAGGATATGGAGTGAGTGGACAACACCCACGCAAGCACAAGAACATGCAAACGCCACATGGAGATGTTCTAATGGAGATTCGAACCCTGACCTTCTGAATGTGAGGCAGACATTATTTTGAGGGCAACATTTAAGGTTAATTTTTACCATGCTTAATGAACCATATTTCTCAATTAACGTCCTCTACCACCTGCTCAGTTTCAGTCTCTTCTAGTATACTGTATATATACAGGTCCATCTCAATACATTTGAATATTGTTGGAAACTCTTGGATTCACGAAATTTCTTGATTTTATTTAGTATTTTATTTTGATGATTAGGCCTACAGCTGACAACAAAAGAAAACTCAAATCAACCATTTCAAGATATGAGAATATCACGTTAGAAACAATGCAAATCATTTGTCATGTATTTTCCTACTTCTTGAATGTATCTGTATATGAGATTCACTTTTTGAATTGAACTAATGATAGGAATTCGCTTTTCTACAATATTTTAATGCATGAATATGCACCTGTTTATATAGATACACATGTATGCATATAGTACAATTTTGTGTATTACTGTAGGTAAATATGACTTCACCGGTGGTGGTAGAATGGAAGGAGAAACATATCTCATTGTGAAACGCAATCACGAGTCCCAGTGGGATTATATAACATACAGCATTATATATGAACTGCAGTATATACAGTAGGTTTCTCTAAAATGGAAACTAGTTTTTATTTATTTTTTTAGACTGCTTAACGCGTGTACCGTGAAATTAGGCTAGACCCGTGTTTTTGCTGTTTCAATGAAGTTAATTCCAGCTTTAAACCATTTGCTGTCAATAAGGTGCCGGACACGTGTTCTCACCTTGGTTTGAGACTCCTGGGTCGGCCAGGATACTTTTGGTGAGCAGGACCAGAAGCAGGCAGTACTTCCCACAGGAGAACATGGTTGAGTCAGACAGGTGCGCTCCGGAGGCGCTAAAGCGGTGCTCGCAGCCCTCAATAGACCCTCCAAAATCAAAGCTACGGGCTTTTCATGAAACGACGCCGTGGTGTCCAAACACACGAGGTCGTCGTCTGGTCCACACTCGTTGTTCTTATCGCTGTTCGTCCATCTGGAGCTCCAGCTGGAGGTGAGCGAAAAGGCGATGGACACGCGATGCCATAGCGCGCGCAAAAAAGCAACACTTCATCTGGAGCAACTTCCAAAATAAGACAACTGGCGGGCTCATTCGGAGTCTTGCTCAGCTGCCAACTTTTCAGGGCAAAGCGCCGTATGTCATTTGAATGACTTTATTCCAAAAGCAGAATAGAAGGCAGATGAAGGAAGAAGATCCGGATTTACCGCTTCTCTCTCTCTCTCTCTCTCTCTCGTTCACTCTCCTCTGCGCACTCTCCCTTCTGCACAAACAGGACAGAACAAGTAGGTTACAAGTGATGTTCTGTTCCTTATCTTATTTCTGCCTCGTGATTTCTGCTTGAGAGATGGAAATATGGAAGGGTGGAAATATGAAGCCCTACGCTTCCATGCTATAGTGCAACTCATAAAGCTACATTGGATTATGTGGTTTTGGAGCATTAACGTGTCTGGGACTGTACAGTATGTACTAACACAGTCAAGCAGATAGGTTTCTAATTCACAATATGCACATCACACGTTTGCAAGCATACACGCACATGCACTATATGTCCTTGTTCAAGACAATTAGTCACCTTGCTTACCAACAGAGATTGCGCAAACAAAGGACTCATCCATTTTTAAATTCTTGAAAGTTGTTGTGCTTCTTTTTGTGTGCAAACAGTCATGTGTGGTTACCCAGGAGTAAAAATGCAGCACTTCACGTGAAGTGATGCATATGATTCTATCACCAGCATACCATGAAGTACGAGCATAAAATAAATTTTACACGGATACACACCATACGATGTCAAATTGTACTTATGATCTACAATATGCTTATGTAGGATGTGACTGTTCGGCCTTTTCCAAACATTTTTGTTGCAGTTGCTTGTGAAACAACCTATTCGTGTGAGTGTCACTCTGAACATTATTGACAGCATGTCCTGACCTCCAGTGTGGATTTGTGGAAGATAAAATGACTGGTTGTTATATGTTTGGGTAACTGCGTTCCACTGGCAGAGAAGAATTTAGTCAACATTTTGATTTGAGTGCCCGCCCATATCACAAACCGTCCACTGGAGCCGCAGACATATTTAAGTCAGTAGCAGTTATCACCAGCTCATTCTGTATGCCCGCTCATATTGTCTGTTGACACACTATGGCTAGAGCAGTGACAATGCTCCACTCACGCATGGATCACTGTGATTACGCTTTGTCATCTTCCACACAGAGATGTCTCCATGTAAGTGTGACACATTTAAAGGGAATGAGAGGAGCCACTTTAATTGGCAGCGAATTAAGTCAGCTATAAACACTCGCACAATGGCACAGCCTGCCCACCCACAAATCCGCCAAACAGCGTCCATCCATGAAATTACCGACACCAGTCTAACACGCCTCTGGTGCACATTTATGCCTCCCGCTGTGCCGGATTTATGCTCTTCACGAAAACAGGGCCCACAGTGTGTATTCCAGCCATGGTTTCTTTGTCACTTTGTTATATTGCAGTACAGCCATTCAGTAGCTACCGTTTATAAATTCTGCAGTCACTGTGTTTGTTTGTTTGTTTTGTCTGCAATTTGGAACATTGTTTTTGAGTGCTGAGCTGCTGCTTTGCAGAGCTTTTTGTTTGATTAATATTTATCAATTCACCTTTTATTTATGTTATAACGACAGCTATCTCATTTATTTATCAACTCATCCATCAATTTAATTCACCACATGTTCCAATGTTCTTTTTTTTGCATGTTTTTCCTCCACATTTCTTCCAAACATACCTTTGTGGCAACTCAGAGAACGTTAGGTATTTCATCACCAGAGACAATGACAGCTGACAGTGGAAGAATTTAGCTAAAATTAGATTTTAAGGGGACGTATTTTGGAAAATTTACTGGCCACCCATCAAGTGCGAAATTAAACAACAAACAACATTTTTAGTTAGCTGCCTATTTCTGACTGTGTCTGACTGAGTTGTTCTGGACTATCAACCCAGTGTTGCAAAACAGCGGGGCTAATAATTACACCCCCACACAGTTTCTCCACCATTGACAATCAGCTAGGCTTGACAAAGGTCCAGAGTGAAAAAAAATCACTTTGAAACAGTAGTCAAAGCAGAGCTGCAGTGTTAAAATATATATTAGTCCCACATGCATTGTGTGGGTTAAATTCCAGAAGTCCCCACAACTGACAAAACCCCAGTTCCAATGAAGTTGGGACATTGTGTTAAACATAAATAAAAGCAGAATACAATGATTTGAAAATCATGTTCAACCTGTTTTCCATTTTGCATCAGTCCATCTTAGATGAGCTCGGGCCCAGAGAAGCCGGTGGCGTTTCTGGGTGTTGTTGATAAATGCCTTTTGCTTTGCATAGTAGAGTTTCAAATTGCACTTACGGATGTAGCCCCGAACTGTATTTAGTGACATTGTTTTTCTGAAGTGTTCCTGAGCCCATGTGGTGATATCCTTTACACATTGATGTCGGTTTTTGATGCAGTGCCGCCTGAGGGATCGAAGGTCACGGGCATTCAATGTTGGTTTTCGGCCTTGCCGCTTACATGCAGTGATTTCTTCAGATTCTCTGAACCTTTTGATGATATTATGGACCGTAGATGATGAAATCCCTAAATTCCTTGCAATTTTACGTTGATGAACATTGTCCTTAAACTGCTCAACTATTTTCTTACGCACTTGTTCACAAAGAGGTGAACCTCGCCCCATCTTTGCTTGTGAATGACTGAGCAATTCAGTGAAGCTCCTTTTATACCCAATCATGGCACACACCTGTTCCCAATTAGCCTGTTCACCTGTGGGATGTTCCAAACAGGTGTTTGATGAGCATTCCTCAACTTTCTCAGTCTTTTTTGCCACCTGTCCCAGCTTTTTTGGAACGTGTTGCAGCCCTCAAATTCTAAGTTAATGATTAATTGCTAAAAACAATAAAGTTGATCAGTTTGAACATTAAATATCTTGTCTTTGTAGTGTATTCAATTAAATATGTTTAACATGATTTGCAAATCATTGTATTCTGTTTTTATTTATGTTTAACACAACGTCCCAACTTCATTGGAATTGGGGTTGTATTACAAAAAAGAAAGAAAAGTATTTGCAAAGAGAGGAAAAGGTAAGTCTTATGACTTGTCACCCCTTACTGAAGCCCAGAAAGAAAACCCCTTGATTATATCGAAGTGAGAGAGACAGAGAAGGAAAGCAAAACAATTGTCTTTGTCCAGCTGCACTCAACTTATCTTTATCGAAAAACAGCTAGTAGTCATAACATGGCTGGGAACAATTAGTATGCACAGTATAGCCGGGAAAAAGCTAGTAGTCACAACATAGATAGGAACAATTAGTATGAACACAGAGCTAGTACTTACAATGTAACAATAAAGCATGTGAAGGTTGTATAAAACTAATAGTAGTAATACTTGGTATATATAAAACATAGATTTTCCAACTCGCCGGTTTCCTCCCACATCCCAAAAACATGCGAGGTAGGTTGATTGAAGACTCTAAATTGCCCGTAGGTATGAATGTGAGTGCGAATGGTTGTTTGTTTATATGTGCCCTGCGATTGGCTGGTGACCAGTTCAGGGTGTACCCAGCTTCACGCCCGAAGATAGCTAGAATAGGCTTCAGCACGCCCGCGATCCTAGTGAGCAAAAGGGGTACAGAAAATGGATGGATGGATGAATTTAAAAATGGGCGATGCAGTAAAACCGCAAAAACTGAACTGTGATTTGATGAGGGACGATTGTATTAGCATTAAAGGTCCCATGCCATCAGATTTTTTATAACCTTTGAATTCCTTTTATCGGATTTTCTGGAGAATTTTGAAAATACCCAGAAAATCCTTTTTCAAGCTATTCTATAGTTGGTCTTTTACAGCTGGCAGTTGAGACAGCAATATGCGATATGTAAATAAGCTTTGCTCTGATTGGATCGCTCATCTTCCCCAATTGAAATATGAAGAACAGCTTGGCTTTCATTGGCCGATGGCAAAATATTTGCTGTAAAAACATATCTATAATCCATATCTATAATTTTTGTTCTTGGGGTACTTCTGAAATGTTACTAAGAAAATTTGAACTGTTTTAAATTGTGAAAAAATTTGCATAAACACCAGGCTAATTTTTTTCCAGCTACATTTTTCACTTCAATATACCGCTTAATCCTCTCTATAGAGTACCTGCTGTTTGAGAGACTGTTAGCATGTCCTTTAGTGCTGTAATGGTCAATTCAATTTAATACATTCACTCATTTAATTCCTGCTGAGTGAATGTAGCATAACTACATGCTGTACTCGTTCAATTCTATTTTTGCTCTTAAAGTGGCTGAGCAGATGGATTTTTTTCTTTTTTTCCCAGCATGGCCCCATAACTAACTCTCATGATATGTGCTGCAGATAGTCGTGATCAGTGACTACATACTTCCATGTTGACTGTAAATGTGGTTACTGGTAAAATTTTCTTTAAATTGTTATTTGAACCAAATAGACATACATACCAAAGCCAATTGTGCTTACTGGAGGAAGAGCCAATTTCTGTTTCAAACGCCACATGAGTTTTCCTATTGCAAAGGAGAACATAATAGCATTTTTCCTCACACAAAACAAACAGGCACACTGCCAAAAGCTTTTTGACAGCTGAAACTGAGTTTTTTCGGCTAGCTAGTGCTCATAGCAGACATATTCTAGCCCTCAATGACTGCAAGCCAACGATTATTTATCGTTTGAATGCCAAGCATCTTTTGTCTTTGTATTTCTATTGATTTGCCTGCAACTTAACCTCACATTACTCTTTGTGTTCGGACTGGAGCTCCATTTGTGTGCTGAAAAACATACCAGTACATATATAGTTTTTTAATATTGTCATAAAGCATGTAATTTTCATCTTATTTTCTCTCAATAACATTGCATACACTCACGAGAGTGGAGCCTCCAAATTAGAAAAATGTTTTTTCAATTTGTTTTAATTTCTATTGAGATCATTGCTCTTGGGAAAGGTCACAGTATTGCATAAATCACAGTATTGCAGGAAAGTTCAGGGTACAAGAAGGGCAAAGGCAAAAGCAGGAAAACTGAAAAACCTCTCTTTTTCTTGCTGGCTGAGTCCTTCTCAATAGGTTTAGGGCAGTAGCTTTAGCAGGGAAGCCCGGGCTTCCTTCTGCCCAGTTACTTCCTCCAGCTCTTCCGGGGGGTATCCGAAGGCGTTCCCAGGCCAGCCGAGTGACATACTCTTTCCAACATGTCCTGGGTCGTCTCCTGGGCCTTCTCCTGGTGGGACGGGCCCAGAACACCTCACCAGGGAGGCGTCCGGGAGGCATCCTAACCAGCTGCCCGAGCGACCTCATCTGGCTCCTCTCGATGCGGAATAGCAGCTGCTCGACTCTCACCCCCTCCCAGATGACCAAGGTTCTCACCCTATATCTAAGGGAGAGCCCGGATACCCTGCGGAGGCACTCATTTTGGACGCTTGTATCCGCCATCTTGTTCTTTTGGTCACAACCCACAGCTCATGACCATAGGTAAGGGTAGGAACGTAGATCGACCGGTAAATTGAAAGCTTTGCCTTTTGGCTCAGCTCCTTCTTTACCAAAACACACCGATACAGAGTCTGCATCACTGCAGACGCTGTCCCAATCTGCCTGTCGATCTCCCGCTCTATTCTTCCAACACTCGTGATCAAGCCCCCGAGATACTCGAACTCCTCTACTTGGGTCAGGATCTCTTCCTCGACCCGGAGAGGTTATTACACCCTTTTCTGACTGAGGACCATGGTTTCAGATTTGGAGGTGCTGATTCTCATCCCAGCTGCTTCACACTCAGCTGTGAACCGTTCCAGTGAGAGTTGAAGATCACGGTTTGATGCAGCTATTACAACCACATCATCCGCAAAAAGCAGAGCCATAATACTGACGTTGAAAAACCAGCCCCCCGCAACACCTCAGCTTCCCCTAGAAATTCTGTCCGTAACGGTAACAAACAGAATCAGTGAAAAAGGGAACCCTTGGCGGAGTCCAACTCCCACTGAAAACGTGTTTTCCCTGCTGAGGGTATAGAGGTGGTCCACTGTGGTCCACGGCCAGGACGATAATCACACTGCTCTTCCTGAATCTGAGATTCGACTTCCTGACGGACCCTTCTGAGGAGTGTGATCCCCTATAGTTGGAACACACCCTCCGGTCCCCCTTGGGGACCACAACCCCGGTCTGCCAATCCAGAGGTACTGTTCTTAATGTCCATGCGATGTTGCAGAGGCGTGTCAAGCAGGATAGCCCGACAACATCCAGACTCTTTAGGAACTCCCTCCTGAGACACTAGATGGTGGACCAGAATGTTCTCGAAGCTGTCAGAAAGTCCAAAAAGGGTTGGTATGCTGAACTGCTGTTTGGTGGATAGGCACAAACAACATTCAGGAACCCGCCCCCCCACCCGAAGGCCGAGGGAGACTACCCTCCTGTCTACTGGAGGGTAGTCCACGTAATGCACCGAGCTGGGGGCCAATTAGTATGCCGACATCTGCTCAGTGTCTCTCACCATGGGCAATGCAAGAGTGGAAGTAGACTCCAAACCTTCCCGAAAAGACTGGTACTGGAGGCCAAGCTGTGTGTTGAGGTGAACCCAACTATGTCCAGTCGGAATTTCTTGAGTGCTTCTGGAGTATGGGGTACCGAACCACCTGATACAGGCTGTTCGGTCCTTGTACGACCGGAGTCAGAGTTTGGTCCGCATTGCCGGCAGTAAATTGGACTCATTTCCAGTGAGGGTTGGACTCCGCCAAGGCTGTCCTTTGTCACCGATTCTGTTCATGACTTTTATGGACAGAATTTCTAGGTGCAGCCGAGGCGTAGAGGGGGTCTGGTTTGGTGGCCTCAGTATTGCATCTCTGCTTTTTGCAGATGATGTGGTTCTGTTGGCTTCATCAGGCCGTGATCTCCAACACTCACTGCAGTGGTTCGCAGCCGAGTGTGAAGCGGCTGGGATGAGAATCAGCACCTCTAAATCTGAGACCATGGTCCTTAGTCGGAAAAGGGTGGAGTGCCCTCTACGGGTCGGGGATGAGATCCTGCCCCAAGTGGAGGAGTTCAAGTATCTTTGGGTCTTGTTCACGAGTGAGGGAAGAATGGAATGGGAGATCGACAGGCAGATCAGTGCAGCGTCTGCAGTGATGCAGACTTTGTATTGGTCCATTGTGGTGAAAAAGGAGCTAAGCCGAAATGCGAAGCACTCTATTTACCGATCGATCTCCGTTCCTACCCTCACCTATGGTCACGTGCTGTGGGTCGTGACCGAAAGAACAAGATCCCGGATACAAGCAGCAGAAATGATTTTCCTCCGCAGGGTGTCCGGGCTGTCCCTTAGAAATAGGGTGAGAATCTCGGTCACCCGGGAGGGGCTCAGAGTAGAGCCGCTGCTCCTCCGCATTGAGAGGAGCCAGATGAGGTGGCTCGGGCATCTGTTTAGGATGCCTCCTGGACACCTCCCTGGTGAGGTGTTCCGGGCACGTCCCACCAGGAGGAGACCCCGGGGACGACCCAGGATACGCTGGAAAGACTACGTCCACGGCTTACCTGGGAACGCCTCGGTATCCCCTCGGAAGAACTAGAGGAAGTCGCTGGGAAGAGGGAAGTCTGGGCTTCCCTGCTCAGGCTGCTGCCCCCGCGACCCGTCCTCAGATAAGCGGAAGACAATGGATGGATGGACAGTTTGAACATTAAATATCTTTTTAGTGTATTCAATTAAATATAGGTTGAACATGATTTGCAAATCATTATATTCTGTTTTGCGGCACGGTGACCGACTGGTTAGTGCGTCAGCCTGACAGTTCTGAGGACCCAGGTTCAATCCCCGGCCCCGCCTGTGTGGAGTTTGCATGTTCTCCCCGTGCCTGCGTGGGTTTTCTCCGGGCACTCCGGTTTCCTCCCACATCCCAAAAACATGCATTAATTGGAGACTCTAAATTGCCTGTAGGTGTGAATGTGAGTGTGAATGGTTGTTTGTTTGTATGTGCCCTGCGATTGGCTGGCAAACCAGTTCAGGGTGTACCCTGCCTCCTGCCCGATGACAGCTGGGATAGGCTCCAGCATGAGGAGAACCGGCTCAGAAAATGGATGGATGTATTCTGTTTTTAGTTATGTTTAACACAGCGTCACAACTTAATTGGAATTGGGTTTGTAAACAAAACTGGCATTTGTTAATAGTTACAGCCTTTGTTTATAGTTGTTATTGACTGTGTTGATTGTGTTAACAGAATTAAATACACAAGTTAAATATACAGTCCTGTTTTTTTTTTAATTGTATGAATAATTTTGGCGATGAGTGCCCCTTTCTTTTTCTTTCCTTTCTTTTCTTTTTTTTTTGGGGGGGGGGGGGGGGTGTTGAGGACCTGCCCCCAAAAATGCCTGTTTAATACAGTAAATGCCTGTTTAATACAGTAGTTGCAAATCCTTTGCTTGCAATAACTGCATCAAGTTTGTGACATGTTCTTTGTGTAATACATTTAATAGGACACATCTAGGAAACAATAGACACCTGTCGGTCACATGTTCCAATATTTTTGTTCAAATGATGAGTAGGTCTCATTTTCATCTTTAGATGGAAAACCCAAATGTTTTCAGTGTACAGCAAAAAAAAAAAAAAAAAAGAATTGGCCTCACTGTTCCAAAACCTTTGAATGGGATTGTATCTCATAGAGTCTGGCCTAATTTACAATTAAAAAAAATAAATAAAATTTAAAAAAAGGGAACAGTGTCGAACACCAGTCCAGCATTTCCCAGTGTATTGACAGTTACTCTACATCAGCTCACCAGAACCCCTGTAGTTGAACCCATGTCATTCCTTTGAAGTGTAATTGAATCCGGCTGTTCCGGAATTACACGAGCATTTGCATCTGCCTATTGCGAACATGTTTATCATACACTGTTGTGTGAGGAGCAATTGTTGACAGACAGCTTTGGTGTAATTAAGCATTTGAGGAGCTGTGCGAGACATCAGCAGTGCTTCATAGAGCAAGCCACATCATACAAAGTCAACAACCATATTTTCAGCGCCATTAGGCGGTCTTATTCTCTGCACAGAAATAGAATTGCAAAAGACCCAATCTTGTCAATCCACAACAGTTGTTGTATTAACTAATGAGTTAATTAATAAAAAAATATGGTATTACAAAAGCAGATATTTTTCTGTTCAGAGGTGCAAGTATTGTTCCTTCACTAGTCTTATCTACTTTGGGTGGAAAGATAAAATCAAAGGTCTGACCATGTAAAGTTTTTCCTGCAGATGCCTTAAGAACTGCTGAGACTGAAATATTGGGTTACTTTTGTTGATTTCTCCTCTACCTCAAAATCATCAGTCCACACAATTTTACAATCAGAATCAGAATCATCTTTATTTGCCATGGCAAAACCACACAAGGAATTTGTCTCCGGTAGTTGGAGCCGCTCTAATATGACAACAGACAGCCGTTTGACAGAAATACTTTTGAGATATGAAAACATAAAAACACAGTATGAAAAGTCACTGAGCAATGAAAGGTTACCAGTTATGTGGTAATGCCGATACATTTTAAAAATCTGTGACCTTACACCTTTGTATACTTTTAACCAAACATAATGAGCACAGAGTCTAAAGCAAACATGGTGAAGCAGCATTTAGCTGCTATCCTGCACGCAAATGTAAAAAGTTGCCAATAGAAGTAAAATCAGCCCCAAGTGTGAATGTTTATAAGTCCAGGTTAAAGACTTTTCCATTTCCACTTTTAAATGATCTTTCTTGCACTGTG
Source organism: Phyllopteryx taeniolatus (assembly GCF_024500385.1). Lineage (NCBI taxonomy): Eukaryota > Metazoa > Chordata > Actinopteri > Syngnathiformes > Syngnathidae > Phyllopteryx > Phyllopteryx taeniolatus. The sequence continues at coordinate 18,340,094 of NC_084503.1, forward strand.
CATTGTTTATTATATTATTATTATTAGTAGTAGTAGTAGTAGTAGTATCATCATCATCATCATTTCCGTTTTTAAATGTTTTCAAGCTTTTTTTTTTTTTTTTCTCTTTATTTTTAAATGCTTTTTATCATGTAGAGCACATTGAGTTACCTTGTGTATGAAATGTACATTAGAAATACATTGTCTTTGCTTTGCTAATGCTAATTATCAAACATTATTCCAAACCAATTTTTTTTTCCCCCCCCATCAACATCAACAAAACTGGTGGAACCTTAAACGTCAAAACCAATACAATAATTTGCTTCTGAAGTCACACTACCTTCTTTTTTCCCCATGGGAAATTTGTTTCAAAATCCCCCAAAATTGGAGGTTGACCAACTTCCTCGAACTGTTTGTGTTTGAGCTCATAGGTTCTACTATGCAGTATCTAGTGAGAGGTTGTCTCCTAGATTCAAGGTATGAGGTCAAAACTGCAGTCATTATTTTGAAGTATGATTTCAAATAAAAACTGTGATGCAATCATTTATTCACTCATCCATCTTCCATACCGCTTATCCTCACTAGGGTCGTGGGCGTGCTGGGGCCAATCCCAGCTATCTTCGGGCGAGAGGCAGCGTTCACCCTGAACTGGTCGCCAGCCAATCGCAGGGCACATATAAACAAACAATCATTCGTACTCACATTCACACCTACGGGCAATTTAAAGTCTTCGATTAACCTACCACGCATATTTTTGGGACGTGGGAGGAAACCAGAATACCCGGAGAAAACCCACACAGGCACGGGGAGAACATGCAAACTCCACACAGGCGAACCCGGGTCCTCAGAACTGAGAGGCAGATGTGCTAACCAGTCGCCAACCGTGCCGCCGTGATGCAATCAGTTGCTGCCAAATGTTATGAGCATTTATTGACCGTTCAAAAGAATTGTACATACAATCCAACAGTGACTTATATTCATAAAGGTTCGCTCACAGTCATTCAGGAAGAAAATATTTATTGTGAGATACTCTGATAATAAGATCTTAAATTACTATAATTAAGTTGTTGATCGAGTGAAGTTGATAGCGTGGCGGTGAAGAGAACAGGTGTGAAAAGTCTCTGAACAAATCAGTACGAGATGACCTGTGACAGAATAAAGCTTTGTGAAGAGGTGCTATCACTGCTCAACTATACACTGGCTTAGACTATATAGCAGGCTCGAGAACTTGTTCAGCTTTATTCACACTCCTCCTTCACTGAAGTGTACCATGAAATGCCTGCACTGCCTAATTATTACTGATTTCATCTGCCCGTCAACCGATTACTGTATTAAAGAAGAAGCAACCTCTCTCCTCCTTTTGCTCCTTTTCCTTGTACTTTCTTGCTCCTTTCTGTGTCTTATTCTCTCACTTTACAGCCTCCTCCTACCTCCCTCAGGACCTTGCTTTGCATTTATTTTCCTCTTTTTTCCTTTCCACAAACAACCCATTCCTTCCCCTCAGATACTCTACTACAGCGCCTAGGCACCTGCCTACACACCTTTTACCCTCAGTCCGTCTTATTCTGTTCTATATGAACTCTCCCTCTCGCTCGGTATGCTGTCTCTCTTTTCTCCATCTCTTGCTCTCTCTCGCTCTGAATATTTCATGATTTGGTGGCGAAATGCTGCGGTGAGGAGCCTGTCTAGAGCTTGCACAGCACAAATATTTACACTCTGAACTGGGCTTAGTTGAGTGTCAGGACAAACTAAATTTGTACGTGTGTGTGTGTGTGTGTGTGTTTTTGTGTGTGCGTGCGTGTGCATGCCATGTATGTAACAGTGATTAGATGTGACATTGCTCCCAGAGTGGATTGAAAGACTTTGGTCTCATCATACATTGTTGATGATACAGCTCCATTTCACCCACTCTGTGACATCTTTCAGTAAATAGATCGATAGATAGAGCGATAGATCGATAGATCGATAGATCGATAGATCGATAGATAGATAGATAGATAGATAGATAGAATAAGTCAGAGGACAGGAGTTGAAGGTGGAGGACAAAGAAAGCCTCACATTGGCAAATGTCTTTTCTATTTTGGCTGGCAAAAGTGAAGCTCAATTGCAGGTCTGGAGAAACATCAAAACACAATTAAGGGCTGACATGGAACCGGTGATGCAGAAGAGTGAGGACACGCAAGGAGGAGTGGAGCTCGGCAAAGAGAGAAGGACAAGAGAGGGAGCCTCTGGGGAAGTTGACAGAGAAGCTCAGAGAAATAATTGTATTTTATTAAAGGAGAAGTGATAGAAAAGGAGCAATCATTTGGATGGCATGTCTTGGTTTATGTGTGACTAAAAAGGAGAAAATAGGTTGGGTTAAGTTTATTACAGATTCATCACATTATAAAGTGGATTTACTTCCATCAGTGCAGAAACCCTTGGTGGCCACTGAATGAATAATAATGACATTGGTGATCCCACGGCTTCATATTCTCACCACCTGCAAGTCCAAATGTGACGAGAGACAATGCCCAATCAATTGATTCTTACTTTGCTTTTAAATTGGAGGAAAACTTTCTATACTTTGCTACATTTGTCTCAGACGTGCTTTACAAAGTACTCGAGTAGATAGTGTAACAGGTTTTGGGCCTAGTCACACTTCTGTGGATGTTTCTTGTCTCTGCTTGTTTCTTGGGGATATCGAGTCTTTGTGTGGTGTAATGCATGCAGAATAGTGACCAAATGAGCGCAGATCCATTTTCTATGCTGCTTATCCTGTTCAGGGTTATGGGGCGATGGATCCCAGCTAAAATTGGGCGACTCACAGTCTAAAGTTAATCACTGTGCACATAAGACAGACAACTATTTACACTCACTTTCACACTGTCACTGAGTGGGAACGGAACGCATACAGCCAACATGGAAATCAGGCGAATGTACAAGAAAAGGCCAATAAAAATGTGTACAAAAAAAAATAATATACATACAGTATAAAAATGTTTTAATGCAGCCCTATGGGGGGCACAAGTCAGTGCAAACTGTAGGCCGGTCCCAAGCCCGGATAAATGCAGAGGGTTGCGTCAGGAAGGGCATCCGGCTTAAAACCTTGCCAAACAAATATGAGCGTTCATCCAAAGAATTCCATACCGGATCGGTCGTGGCCCGGGTTAACAACGTCCGCCACCGGCGCCGTCAACCTGCAGGGCGCTGTTGGAAATTCAGCTACTGTGGGTCGAAGTCGAAGTCAAAGAAGAAGAAGAAGAAGAGGTGGAAAGCGGTTTCTTCGGCAGAAAGAGAAGAGGAAAACAGAGAGCCTAGAACTGAATGTGGGGACTTTGAATGTTGGGACTATGACAGGAAAATCTCGGGAGTTGGTTGACATGATGATTAGGAGAAAGGTTGATATATTGTGTGTCCAGGAGACCAGGTGGAAAGGCAGTAAGGCTAGAAGTTTAGGGGCTGGGTTTAAATTATTTTACCATGGTGTAGATGGGAAGAGAAATGGAGTCGGGGTTATTTTAAAGGAAGAGTTGGCTAAGAATGTCTTGGAGGTGAAAAGAGTATCAGATCGAGTGATGAGGCTGAAATTTGAAATTGAGGGTGTTATGTGTAATGTGATTAGTGGCTATGCCCCACAGGTAGGATGTGACCTAGAGGTGAAAGAGAAATTCTGGAAGGAGCTAGATGATGTAGTTCTGAGCATCCCAGACAGAGAGAGAGTCGTAATTGGTGCAGATTGTAATGGACATGTTGGTGAAGGTAATAAGGGTGATGAAGAAGTGATGGGTAAGTACGGTATCCAGGAAAGGAACTTGGAGGGACAGATGGTAGTAGACTTTGCAACAAGGATGCAAATGGCTGTAGTGAACACTTTTTTCCAGAAGAGGCACGAACATAGGGTGACCTACAAGAGCGGAGGTAGAAGCACACAGGTGGATTACATCTTGTGCAGACGATGTAATCTGAAGGAGGTTACCAACTGTAACGTAGTGGTAGGGGAGAGTGTGGCTAGACAGCATAGGATGGTGGTGTGTAAGATGACTCTGGTGGTGGGGAGGAAAATTAGGAAGACAAAGGCAGAGAAGAGAACCATGTGGTGGAAGCTGAGACAGGACGAGTGTTGTGCAGCTTTTCGGGAAGAGGTGATACAGGCTCTCGGTGGACGGGAAGAGCTTCCAGAAGACTGGACCACTGCAGCCAAGGTGATCAGAGAAGCAGGCAGGAGAGTACTTGGTGTATCTTCTGGCAGGAAAGGAGAGAAGGAGACTTGGTGGTGGAACCTCACAGTACAGGAAATCATACAAGGAAAACGGTTAGCTAAGAAGAAGTGGGACACTGAGAGGACCGAGGAGAGGCGAAAGGAATACATTGAGATGCGACACAGGGCAAAGGTAGAGGTGGCAAAGGCAAAACAAGAGGCATATGATGACATGTATGGCAGGTTGGACACTAAAGAAGGAGAAAAGGATCTATACAGGCTGGCCAGACAGAGGGATAGAGATGGGAAGGATGTGCAGCAGGTTAGGGTGATTAAGGATAGAGATGGAAATATGTTGACTGGTGCCAGCAGTGTGCTAGGTAGATGGAAAGAATACTTCGAGGAGTTGATGAATGAGGAAAATGATAGAGAAGGGAGAGTAGAAGAGGCAAGTGTGGTGGACCAGGAAGTGGCAATGATTAGTAAGGGGGAAGTTAGAAAGGCATTAAAGAGAATGAACAATGGAAAGGCAGTTGGTCCTGATGATACCTGTGGAGGTATGGAAGCATCTAGGAGAGGTGGCTGTGGAGTTTTTGACCAGCTTGTTCAATAGAATTCTAGTGCGTGAGAAGATGCCTGAGGAATGGAGGAAAAGTGTACTGGTGCCCATTTTTAAAAACAAAGGTGATGTGCAGAGCTGTGGCAACTATAGAGGAATAAAGTTGATGAGCCACACAATGAAGTTATGGGAAAGAGTAGTGGAGGCTAGACTCAGGACAGAAGTGAGTATTTGCGAGGAACAGTATGGTTTCATGCCTAGAAAGAGTACCACAGATGCAATTTTTGCCTTGAGGATGTTGATGGAAAAGTACAGAGAAGGTCAGAAGGAGCTACATTGTGTCTTTGTAGATCTAGAGAAAGCCTATGACAGAGTACCCAGAGAGGAACTGTGGTACTGCATGCGGAAGTCTGGAGTGGCAGAGAAGTATGTTAGAATAATACAGGACATGTACGAGGGCAGCAGAACAGCGGTGAGGTGTGCTGTCGGTGTGACAGAAGAATTTAAGGTGGACGTGGGACTGCATCAGGGATCAGCCCTGAGCCCCTTCCTTTTTGCAGATGAGGTTAGACTGGAATCCCCGTGGACCATGATGTTTGCAGATGATATTGTGATCTGCAGTGAAAGCAGGGAGCAGCTGGAGGGACAGTTAGAAAGATGGAGGCATGCACTGGAAAGAAGAGGAATGAAGATTAGCCGAAGTAAAACAGAATATATGTGCATGAATGAGAGGGGTGGTGGGGGAAGAATGAGGCTACAGGGAGAAGAGATGGCAAGGGTAGAGGACTTTAAATACTTGGGGTCAACCGTCCAGAGCAATGGTGAGTGTGGTCAGGAAGTGAAGAAACGGGTCCAAGCAGGTTGGAACGGGTGGAGGAAGGTGTCAGGTGTGTTATGTGACAGAAGAGTCTCTGCTAGGATGAAGCGCAAAGTTTATAAAACAGTGGTGAGGCCAGCCATGATGTATGGATTAGAGACAGTGGCACTGAAGAGAAAACAGGAAGCAGAGCTGGAGGTGGCGGAAATGAAGATGTTGAGGTTCGCTCTCGGAGTGACCAGGTTGGATAAAATTAGAAATGAGCTCATCAGAGGGACAGCCAAGGTTCGATGTTTTGGAGACAAAGTTAGAGAGAGCAGACTTCAATGGTTTGGACACGTCCAGAGGAGAGAGAGTGAGTATATTGGTAGAAGGATGATGAGGATGGAGCTGCCAGGCAAGAGAGCTAGAGGAAGACCAAAGAGAAGGTTGATGGATGTTGTGAGGGAAGACATGATGGCAGTTGGTGTTCGAGAGGAGGATGCAGGAGATAGGCTCTCATGGAAAAGGATGACGCGCTGTGGCGACCCCTAACGGGACAAGCCGAAAGGAAAAGAAGAAGAAGAAGACAGTATAAAAATGTTTTCATTCCCTTCACTTGATTTCTCTAAATTAGAACAACTTTGATAGTTAGGAAATATCAGTCTATTTTGTTCAATAGAACAAATCCAATGTTATCTAATATAAACTGATATGTCTGCTAACGACTCTGCGTCACTTTGGCGACGATTACAATCGCTAACCAGCTACAAGTGATCATCTCCCCAAGCAGAGAACAATTAAAGGACTGGCTCTGCAACCGATTTGGAAAGGAACCCCCCCCCCACACACACCTTCTGCATTTACCATTCACAAACAGGACCAGCTGGCTGCAGTTTTCACACAGATTTTTAATAAATCGTTGGAACTATGTGAAGTCCCATCCTACCTCAAACGCGCGGCCATCATCCTCGTCCTCACGAAACCTGCAATTTCAGGACTGAATGATTACAGACCTGTCGCCCTGACATCGGTGGTCATGAAGTCCTTTGAACGCCACCACCTCAAGAGCATCACAGGACCCCTGGTGGACGCCCTGCAGTTTGTCTATCGCGCAAACAGGTCTGTGGATGACACAGTCAACATGGGACTGCACTTCATCCTGGAACACCTCGACCGCACAGGTACCTAGGCGAGGATCTTGTTCGTGGACTTCAGCTCTGCTTTCATCACCATCATCCCCAAACTCCTTTCTTCCAAGGTTCTCCAGTTCAAAGTCTCGCCTGCCATCTGCCAGTAGATTTACAGCTTACTGACAGGCAGGACGCAGCAGATGAGGCTGGGGGACACCACCTCATCCACACGCCCCATCAGCACCGGGGCACCCCAAGGATGTGTCCTCTCTCTGTTGCTCTTCTCTCTCTACACGAATGACTGCACCTCAACGCACCTAGCTGTCAAACTCCTAAGCTTGCAGATGACACCACAGTCATCAGCGTCATCAAAGACGGTGATGAGTCTGCATATCGACAGGAAGTGGAGCGGCTGGAGCTTTGGTGCGGCCGACTCAACCTGGAGCTGAACACGCTCAAGACGGTGGAGGTGATTGTAGACTTCGGGAAACATCCTTAGGCACAGCTGCCCCTCGTGGTGTCCAACTGCCCTATGTCAACCGTCGAGACCCACAAGTTCCTGGAATCACACTCTCTCAGGACCTGCAGTGGGAGACCAACATCAACTCCATCCTCAAAAAGGCCCAGCAGAGGATGTACTTCCTGTAGCTTCTGAGGAAGCACGGCCTGCCACAGGAGCTGTTGAGGCAGTTGTACACAGCAGTCATTGAATCGGTTCTGTGTTTATCCATCACAGTCTGGTTTGGTGCTGCCACAAAGAAGGACAAAACCAGTATGCAACGGACAGTCAAGACTGGTGAAAAAAAAAAAAAATCAGTACCCACCTACCCACTCTTGAGGACTTCCACACTGCCAGAACTAAGACAAGGGCATGCAAAATCCTCTTGGACCCTCCACATCCTGGTCACCACCTATTTTAGCTCCTTCCCTAAGGTAGGGGGTATCAAACAATGCAAACTAAAAGCAGCAGACATTCCAACAGCTTCTTCTATCTTGCCATTAACTTCTTAAACAGTTAACTTACAATTTAATCGCAATATGCTGCCAATTTTGTACACCTCTGATACTTCTACATTATTTGTACCCTCACTGTTTTATCACGCTGCATTATTTGCATACAGTTGTTGATTACTACTACCCACTTATGGGTTTGAGAACTCGCTGCACCATTTGCACAATCATCACTGTACTAGATCATCAGAATCATCAAGTATGTCCAAAAAACACACAAGGAATTTGTCTCCGCTCTAGTACGACAACAGACAGTCAATTGACAGAGAACACTTTGAGACATAAAGACATTGACAAAAAAAAACAGTCACTGAGCAATAAAGGGTTAATAGTTATCTGGTAATGCCGGTACATATTTTAGTCACTTTAAATTGCTCTAAATTGCTTGAGGACTGCATTATTTGCACAATTGCCATTATATCAGTATCACCACACTAGTGGTACACTTTCATTACTCAATGACTCTCCACACTCGTGTTTTTTATGCCCTAAATGTATATTTCGTCCATAGGAAGCTGTTTGTTGAATGGCTCCAATTGTTTGTCATGTCACTAGGCCAATAAAGCTGATTCTGATTCTGATATCACCAAAATACCGACAATGTATCTCATATAAAGTGTGTGTATTTTATGTATGTGTTTTCTTTCCCACTGCTCATCTGTGTAACCAACTTCAAATTTTCATTTTGGCCAAATAATTTTGAACAACGCAGCATTGTTTATTTAGGCAATACTGGTGTTTTCGTTTTGACTCAGAGCACGATTTGAGATTTAACATCTACAGCTGTTGTCATTAAAATATGATTGTCATGGATAAAAAAAAATCTAAATAAATTCATCTCTTCTGGCTTGTAAAAGGGCAGCATGATCCTTATGGATCTAAAATTGTATGTTTTCTTATATCCAGAAGATATAAGATGCTGCCCTTTTACAAGCCTCAAGAGTTTGATTAATATACAGTGTACTTTACCTCCCTCCAGGGTGGTACTGAATTTCAGTTTTCTTAAACACAAAAAGGTCACAATTAACATTTGGTAATGTGTTTTATTTTGTGATCCCAGTAAATATTGCATATAGATGCAGCCATGACAGAGCCATGCTTTAAGGCTGTGGTGGCATGATCGTGTTCCAGGATAATATAGCATAACATTGTCCCTAATGAGGACAATTTCTTAAGCACGTTGTCCCCTTTAGGGTAATGGGTGAGGTGGAGTCTATCCACACTGAATTTAGGCAAGGTTACACCCAGGATTGGTCTACCCAATCGCATGGCACATAAAGCCAAACAACCATTCACACACATTCACACCTATGGACAAATTAGAGCATAGGTGTCAAATTCAAGGCCCGGGGGTCAGATCTGGCCCGCCACATCATTTTATGTGGCCCGCAAAAGCAAATCATGAGTGTCTGATGCCATGGTTCTTGCTCAAATCTGTACCAAAATTTCAAATTCTCATATGTAATAAATAATAAACAATGTTGAGATATTGTATTTTGATCATTACCAAACCCCTTTTTACAGTAACTTGAACAAGAGTTGACATTTTTTTTATCCTTGTCTTCTGATTTCACAATGTATCCTTCAATTTGTTGTGTATATGTAATACTGTGATTAGGCGATTAAACATTTATATGGTTTCATAATGGCCCTCTGAGGGAAATTTTAACTTCAATTTGGCCAGTGACAAAAATTTGTTTGACACCCCTAACTTAGAGTCTTCAAATAACCTTGACATGCACGTTTTTGGAATGTGAGAAGCCTGACTACCCTAAATGATGGAGGGGCCGTGCACTTCCTAACCAGATATAGTATATGAGAACAATTAATTTTTAAATAAGGAGAAAATATATGCATGCCTGTATTTTTATTGAACCAATGTACAATGGTTTCATTTAACAAAAAAAAAAAAATAATAATAAATAAATAAAACAAAATAAAATAAAATAAAAACAGTACAACAATAAATGTGACAGGTAAATAAGGTATACATTCCAAGAACCACTGTTAACATACACAGAAACGACAATGACATTTAACATAACAATAAGGAAAATCCACATTGCATTGTGGGAATCGCACAGCTTGACGTCACGTATGCTTGTTTTCATTAGCATGAGCAGCTAGCTTTGTGGGCAATCACGCGGCCGTGCACTGTCTGGGCTTCCTGTACATTACAGTTTGGTTTAGTCAGTGTAGTGTTCTCAACAATCAGTCTTGTACTGTATTTCTTTTTTTCCCAATCCATCAGGATACAGCTAGTATCCATTCTTCTTCGTGTCTGTTTTTACTCCGCTTTTTGACGTATTATTTTTACATAGTACCCCCTAGTGTTCCGACAGAGAGACCACAGTTGGATAAAATTGTACCTGCATAACAAGATGACAAACTTGTTCCTCTTTTTTTTAAATTAATGCCTTGTTTTTTGATACTCACAGGAAATGCAAAGTTTAAACTGAAATCTATTTATATTTTGTGTTTGAAATTGCATTACTAGAAATGCAGTTTGCTGGTATATGCACAATGTGAATTTAAGAAAAATACTGTTGATTATCTAAAAGAGGAAACCAATTGGTCGTTCATTCATTCATCTTCCTCACCCGCTTATCCTCACCAGGGTCGCGGGCGTGCTGGAGCCTATCCCAGCTGACCCTGGGCGAGAGGCAGTGTACACCTTGAACTGGTCGCCAGCCAAGCGCAGGGCACATATAAACAAACAACCATTCGCACCCACATTCACACCTACGGGCAATTTTGAGTTTTCAATTAACCTACCATGCATGTTTTTGGGATATGGGAGCAACCTGGAGCACCTGGAGAGAACCCACACAGGCACGGGGAGAACTTGCAAACTCCACACAGGCGAGGCCAGATTTGAACTGTGAAGCAGACGTGTTAACCAGTCGGTCACCGTGCCGCTGTGGTCGTTCATTATTAAGTGAGATGTCTCATTTCCTCTTGTGTATGCATAATTGCTCAGCATAAATATTTTGTATCCTTATACTTGATTATTCCGATAGAATTGTCAATAGAATACTCAATTACTAATTGCAGCACTACTGGATGCAAATTTGCAAATTTGTGACAGGTCTGTTTAATGTCACTAGTTTTCTTATAAAGGTTCAAGGCACTTGTTTATCTAATTTGATGAATAAATATGGATTTTAAAATATATCAAATATATAAATGCAATATATAATATATACATATTAATTAAATCTATATATATTATATATGTTAAAATATATTTTCATTTTGTTGGTAAAATGACTCGAAAGGACTCAAAACTCAAAGTGTAGGACTTGCATGTCTGGACTTGGGCTTCACTCGGAACTTGGGGGCAAAGACTTGAGACTTACTTGTAACCTGCAAAGCATTGATTGAGGAGTATCTGCAACATTTGCACAACCAACATTGTCCCAGATTATCGCACTACTCGTCACTTTAAACTGCATACACTCCTTGAAGTCTCGGCGCCCCTTGCACAATGGTCATTGCACCGGACTATTGCAATATTAGTCATTCGAAGAGGACTGCATCTTTTTGCACAATTGTCAAAAAAAAAAAAATGTACCGGCATTACCAGATAACTAGCAGCCCTTTACTGCTCAGTGACTGTTTTTTTTTTTTTGTCAATGTCTTTATGTCTCAAAAGTGTTCTCTGTCAATTGACTGTCTGTTGTCGTACTAAAGCGGCTCCAGCTACCGGAGACAAATTCCTTGTGTGTTTTTTGGACATACTTGGCAAATAAAGATGATTCTGATTCTGATTGACCACCTCTGCTCACAAGCTATGTAAAATGCTAGTGTGCTCTTCCTTTTAATTGTACAAAAGTGTACCCCAGTTAAAAGAGCCTCCATTTGCCTTGTGCAACTCATCAGCTCCACAAAATCAATCATGGCCGACAGCATCTATAAGCAAACTAGCTACATAAGCTTGCCTTTAAATTTGCTGAAAATATAAACTGCTTCTCAGCAATATCTGATGGGATATGTTTATGAGAACATTTTTATAATTTTAAAATTGTAATTAATCATTTTCAAATTATGCGGCTGGCACGGTGGACGACTGGTTAGCACATCCGCCTCACAGTTCTGGGGTCCGGAGCTCAAATCTGGCCTTGCCTGTGTGGAGTTTGCATGTTCTCCCCGTGCCTGCGTGGGTTTTCTCTGGGTACTCCGGTTTCCTCCCACATCCCAAAAACATGCGTGGTAGGTTGATTGGAGACTGAAAATTGCCCGTAGGTGTGAATGTGAGTGCGAATGTTTGTATGTGCCCTGCAATTGGCTGGCGACCGGTTCAGGGTGTACCCTGCCTCCTCCCCGAAGACAGCCGCGAAAGGCTCCGGCATGCCCGCAACCCGAGTGAGGAGAAGCGGTAAAGGAAATGGATGAATGGAAAAATGATGTGCTCATAAGAGAGGTCAGACTTTATTTTATATTTGATTTCAAAAATGTTTTATTCTTCTCATGGTCAGAGGACATTTTCGGTATTCAACTCGTTAGCTACAGTGAAGAGGCAAGGTGACACATCAGCTCACATCACCTCCAGAGGACCTCATATAAAGTGTGATCCTCCCTCTCTGTGCCCCACTGAGCTGATTGCCTTTGTTCTAAAGCCCAGTGAGGCTTTCAGTCGATGTGCGACCAGATCTGAACACCTGTTGTTACAACATCGATCCTGGTCGCAGGAAGTGAAGGCAAGATTTGTGGTTAAAGAGTTTGACTGACGCTGTGTCCAAATTGCCCAGTAGGATGTTAAATTCTTTCTGTGATTATGGGATATGAAAGGCTGTGTGCCCTTCAAAAAGTTGAAACACACACTAATCTTTGACAGACATTAAAGGGAACTACTGTGTACAGTATATTCATTCCTGGATGAAAAACAAAAACAATTATTGTGATTTTTCACAGTGTAGAATCTCTGTTAATTAAATTACATTGTATGGTGTATAATCTTTGGTCAGTACCCAAATTCCTGAATAAATTCATGTATTTAGGCAATCTATGCGACTTCTAGGATGTTGCTGTTACTGGATATTTCCCAGTATCTCTGTTTATTCAGAGTTGAATGGCCCACAAGGTAGACTTGTCCATTGGAAAAGCTCCCTTGGCAGCTTTGTTTCTCTTTGTTTGCTCTCTCGCTCTTTCTCCAAGCAATGTGTTGTGATGTGGATTAAGATGCAGCCTCAGTTTGATAAAGATGCATCAGTGAGACCTGTGTATCTGTTCCCTGGGGAAGAGCTTTAAAAGGTGGCAGCAGGCTCCTGCCCTCTCGTCGACCACATAGACAGCCAACATACAGTGGGTACGTAAAGTATTCAGACCCCTTGAAATGTTCACTCTTTGTTATTATTGCAGCCATTTGCTAAAATCATTTAAGTTCATTTTTCTCCTCATTAATGTACACACAGCAACCCATATTCACTGAAAAAACAATTGTTGAAATTTTTGCAGATTTATTAAGAAAGAAAAACTGAAATATCTGAACTGAAGTATTCAGAAGCTTTGCTGTAACTCATATATTTCACTCTGGTGCTGTCCATTTCTTCTGATCATCCTTGAGTTGGTTCTACACCTTCATTGGAGTCCAGCCGTGTTTGATCATACTGATTGAACTTGATTAGGAAAGCCACACATCTGTCTATATAAGACCTTACAGCTCACAGTGCATGTCAGAGCAATTGAGAATCATGAGGTCAACGGAACTGCCTGAAAAGCTCAGAGACAGAATTTTGGCAAGGCGCAGATCTGGCCAAGGTACAAAAAAGATTTCTGCTGCACTTAAGGTTCCTAGAGGGCTGTTCCCTCCACCAATCGGGGCTTTATGGAAGAGTGGCCAGACGGAAGCCTCTCCTTAGTGCAAGATACATGAAAGCCTGAATGGAGTGAGCAAAAAAAAAAAAAAAAAAAAAAAAAAAAAAAAAAAAAATTGAGAAGATGGTGAGAAATAATATTCTCTGGTGTGATGAGTCCAAGATGGAACTTTTTGGCCTTAATTCTAAGCGGTATATGTGGCGAAAACAAGGGACTGCTCATCACCCGTCCAATACAGTCCCAACAGTGAAGCATGGTGGTGGCAGCATCATGCTGTGGGGGTGTTTTTCAGCTGCAGGGACAGGACGACTGGTTGCAATCGAAGGAAAGATGAATGCGGTCAAGTACAGGGATATCCTGGACGAAAACCTTCTCCAGAGTGCTCAGGACCTCAGACTGACCCTAAGCACACTGTTAAAATAACTAAGGAGTGGCTTCAGAACAACTCTGTGACTGTTCTTGAATGGCCCAGCCGGAGCCTTGACTTAACCCAATTGAGCATATCTCTGGAGAGACCTGAAAATGGCTGTCCACCAACGTTCACCATCCAACCTGACAGAACTGGAGAGGATCTGGAAGGAGGAATGGCTGTATTAGCTCAAAAGGGTGCTTGTACTAAATAAAGACCAAAGGGTCTGAATAGTTATGGCTGTGTGATATTTCAGTTTTTCTTTAATAAATCTGCAAAAATGTCAACAATTCATTTATTTATTTTTTTGTCAATATCGGGTGCTGTGTGTACATTAATGAGGAAAAAAGAAAATAACTTAAATTATTTTACCAAGTAACTGATGGTGTAGTGGTACACTCACCTGACTTTGGTGCGGGCAGTGTGGGTTCAGTTCCTGGTGAATGTGAGTGCGAATGGTTGTCCGTGTCTATATGTGCCCTCCGACTGACTGGTGAACAGTTCAGGGTGTAGTCCGCCTTTCGCCCGAAGTCAGCTGGGATAGGCTGAAGCGTCCCGTCACCCTGAACAGGATAACCGGTATTGGGAATGGATGGACGGATTTTAGCAAATGGCAGCAATATAACAAAGAATGAAAAATTTAAGGGGGTCTGAATACTTTCCGTACCCACTGTATGTGCATCGCTCAGCAAGATCTTACCTACAACAAAGGAGTCAAACTGTTCAATATTGCAGGTCTTCAAATATACAAGTGTAGGGAAGTATTGTTGGTGGTTTATATTTTCGATTAAAGAATTATTCAATCATTCAGTACACCATCCTTTCATGTTCCCCTGTCTGTTCGCAGGGCACGCAGAGCCGATCTAACTAAATTTGGGCAAGGACAAACCACAGACCTAACAGTTTGACAGGGCATCGCCAGAATGCCAGTATATTTCCTGAGCACTGCCAAGGGGCCCTTGAGCAATGCTCCAAACAGACTGCAGAGGGTACATAGCCCCTCCTCTCTATATTTCCCTGATATTAGAACAAACAGCAATATATGAATATGGTTCAATCGCCGCGGCACGGTGGAGGACTGGTTAGAGCGTCACCCTCACAGTTCTGAGGACCCGGGTTCAATCCCCGGCCCCGCCTGTGTGGAGTTTGCATGTTCTCCCCGTGCCTGCGTGGGTTTTCTCCGGGCACTCCGGTTTCCTCCCACATCCCAAAAACATGCATTAATTGGAGACTCTAAATTGCCCGTAGGCATGACTGTGAGTGCGAATGGTTGTTTGTTTGTATGTGCCCTGCGATTGGCTGGCAACCAGTTCAGGGTGTACCCCGCCTCCTGCCCGATGACAGCTGGGATAGGCTCCAGCACGCCCGCGACCCTAGTGAGGAGAAGCGGCTCAGAAAATGGATGGATGGATGGGTTCAATCGCCTGTCTTCAGCCCAGGCACGGTGGGTTCAGTTGCCACTCAGTGGTGGTGTGACTCTGAGTGCGGATGGTTGCCGGTCTCCATATGTGATCAGTATATGTCCTGTATGTGGACTAAGGACCAGTCCAGTGTGTGTTTTGCTACCCTGAACAGGACAAGTGTTTATTTAAAAAAATTAATGGATTGATGGATGGCTGATACACATGAATAGTTTTGCACTTCTGTGTTATTGCAATAATGCTAAAAGAAGTTTTTTTGTTTTTTTTAACAGTCATGCAATGGGACATTCATGCTCCATTGTGCATTTCAATCAATATACAGCGTTACCTGATATATTTTACTTTGCACTGGTGGTGTAGTGGTACATGCTGTCTTTAATGTAAATGGTGAGGGTTCAATTCCTAGCCAGTGCCCCAATTACCCAGCCACAGCCAGTCCCATGCCTGGATAAAAATAATGGGTGGGTTATATCAGAAAGGGCATCTGGCATAAACACGAGCAAGTGACTCACTGTGGTGACCCCTGATGGGTAAAGATGAAAGCAACTAGATACATTTTACTTTCCTGTCAACATGTCAACCTCCTGTTTTGTCAAGAATCCTCAGATATTGTTTCTCCTTGCAACAGGTGGAATGTTTTGTATAGCTGACACAGATAGTCTAGGTGAGAATAATTATACACCGTCTAAGTGTGTCAGCAAAATCTCCAAACACCTTTTGATTATAAATTTATTATTCATGATGATAACTGAAGTACTTGTGTAGAACCATTTATTCGTATGCATTATTCATATAAACGAGCTGCACATAATGAATGTGGCAAATCAGCAGCAACTCTAAAGAAGTGTCTGTTTATATTTTCACACCCATTCTTTTGATTACACCCGTAGCCAGACTGGCTGTTATAGTTTCTTGTCACAAATTAAAACCCCCCAAAAATGTTTGCCGTTATTTCTGTAAATACTGACTGCTTAAACTATACTTTTTAAAAAAAAAAATTGTTTTTTAATCAAAACCGAAAAAGCTGTGTTGTTTTGTCAACTTTAAAATATCACACAACTTTAAGATTTAAATAGGAAATGTTTATGAACAAGCCTCAAAGTTTGGGGGGGGGGGGGGGTGTCATGCACATATGGTTATACAGTATATGCCCCATGAAAAAATGGCAGGATATGCGTTCGCCATTTTTTCCGTACAGGACTCTTGTTCATAATAACGACATTGATAGAGCTACTCCAGTGAAGATGTACATTTACTGTGTCCAGTGCTGTCACATTCAGGGAGACTGGGTTAAGTTGTGCTACTTTTAATTTTTCAGGCTCACGACAGGAAGGTAGTTAAATTTTTGGGGGGCAAACATCCATCCATCCATCCATTCATTTTCTTCCGCTGATCCGACGTTGGGTCGCAGGGGCAGTAGCTTTAGTATGGAAGCCCAGACTTCCCTCTCCCCAGCCACTTCATCAAGCTCTTCCGGGGGGATCCCGAGGCGTTCCCAGGCCAGCCGGGAGACATAGTCTCTCCGGTGTGTCCTGAGTCGTCCAAGGGGTCTCCTCCTGGTGGGACATGCCCGGAACACCTCACCAGGAAGGGCTCCAGGGGGCATCCTTATCAGATGCCCAAACTGCCTCTTCTGGCTGCTCTCGATGTGGGGGAGCAGCACCTCGACTTCTCACCCTCTCTCTAGGGGAGAGCCTGGACACCCTGCAAAGGAAACTCATTTCGGCCGCGTGTATCCGCCATCTTGTTCTTTCGGTCACGATCCACAGCTCATAACCATAGGTGAGGGTAGGAACGTAGACCGAGCGGTAAATTGAGAGCTTTGCCTTTCAGCTTAGCTCCTTCTTCACCACAACGGACCGATACAAAAGCCACATCACTGTAGACGCTGCACCGATCAGCCTGTCGATCTCCCGTTCCATTCTTCCCTCACTCGTGAATAAGACCCCGAGATACTAGATCTCTTCCATTTGGGGCACGATCTCCTCCCTGACCTGGAGAGGCCACTCTACCCTTTTCCGACTGAGGACCATGGTCTCAGATTTGGATGTGCTGATTTTCATGCCAACCGCTTCACACTCGGCTGCGAACCGCTCCAGCGAGAGTGGAGATCACTGTTTGATGAAGCCAACAGTACCACATCATCTGCAAAAAGCAGAGATGCAATACTGAGGCCACCAAACCGGACCCCCTCTACACCTTGGCTGCGCCTAGAAATTCTGTCCATAAAAGTTATAAACAGAATCGGTGACAAAGGGCAGCCTTGGCAGAGTCCAACTGTCACCGGAAACGAATTAGATTTACTGCCAGCAATGCAGGACCGAACAGCCCGTATCAGGGGGTTCGGTACACCATACTCCTGAAGCACCCCCCACAGGATTCCACGAGGGACATGGTCAAACGTCTTCTCCAAGTCCACAAAACACATGTAGACTGGTTGGGCAAGCTCACCATGCACCCTCGAGGGCCCTGCCACATTTCCACAAAAACCACACTGCTCCTCCTGAATCCGAGATTCAACTTCCCAACGGACCCTCCTCTCCAGTACACCTGATTAGACCATACCAGGGAGGCTGAGAAGTGTGATCCCCCTGTAGGTGGAACGCACCCTCCGGTCCCCCTTCTGAAAAAGGGGGATCACCACCCCGGTCTGCCAATCCAGAGGCACTGTCCCCGATGTCCACACGATCTTGCAGAGGCATGTCAACCAGGACAGCCCCACAACATCCAGAGCCTTTAGGAACTACGGGCGAATCTCATCCACCCCCGGGGCTTGCCACCGAGGAGCTTTTTAACCACCTCAGTGACGTCAACCCCAGAGATAGGACAGCCCTCCTCAGAGATCCCGTGTCGCCTTCCCATGAGGAAGGTGGTGGAATTGTGGAGGTCTTCGAAGTATTCTCTGCACTGGCTCACAACATCTCGAGTTGAGGTCAGGAGCGCCCCACCTCAACTATACACATGGTGCACTGGTTCCCCCTCCTGAGACACCGGGTGGGAGACCAGAATTTTCTCGAAGCCGGAGGTCTTCTCCATGGCCTCACCGAACTCCTTTCCGCACCAGAGTTTTTCCCTCAGCGACCACCAAAGCTGCATTGAGCTTGGCCAGCCGGTACCCATCAGCTGCCTAAGGCGTCCCACACACCAAAAAGGCCCGATAGGACTCCTCCTTCAGTGTGAAGGCATGCCTCACCGCTGGTGTCCAACAACGGGTTTGGGGGTTGCCATCACGACAGGCACCGACCGTCTTACAGCCGCAGCTCCGGCCAACTGCCTCAGAAATGGAGGCACAGAACATGGTCCACTCGGACTCAATGTCCCCGCCTCCCCCGGGACATTGCCGAAGTTCTGTCGGAGGTGGGCAGGGGATTCTGACAGACGTCTTCCCACTAAAAAGGGGGATGAACCCCAATGTACAGGCGCCGAGCCAGGGGGCAAGAAGTATACCCACACCTGGTCTGTGCCTCTCACCGTGGGCAACTCCAGAGTGGAAGAGAGTCCAACCCCTCTTGAGAGGACTGGAACCAGAGCCCAAGCTGTGTGTGGAGGCGAGCCTGACTACATCTAGTTAGAACTTCTCAACCTCACACACCATCTCGGGGTCCTTCCCTGCCAGAGAGGGGACGTTTCATGTCCCGAGAGCCAGCTTCTGTAGCCGGGGATGGGATCGCCAAGGTCCATGCCGTCGGGCACCGCCCAGCTCACACTACACCCGACCCCTGTGGCCCCTCCCACGGGTGGTGAGCCCGGTGGTGAGCCCATGGGAAGGGATAACCACGTTGACCTTTCGGGCTGTGCCCAGCCAGGCCCCATGGGTTCAGGCCTGGCCACCAGGGGCTCGCCTTCTGAGCCGTGCTTTGTCTGGTTCCTCACCTCGGACCTGTTTGCCATGGGTGACCCTGCCAGGGGCATGAAGCCCTAGACAACTTAGCTCCTAGGATCAGTGGGACACACAAACCCCTCCACCACGATAAGGTGACGGCTCAAGGAGGGTTGGGGGAAAACAAATATAAGAATATCTGTTGTCGTGACGTTGCGCCCCCTACATACAAGCAGATTCAATTTGCACATCACAGCTTTGTGACACAGCCTGTCCCTTAAAAAGTCTTTTGCGCATAGGACCAGGGTAAGTTGACCCATGTCCCTTTTTTCCCTCCCTACTTCCCCCAACCTTCCCGCCTTCCCTTCCATCTATAAATACCTATGTATTTATTTATTAAACAATTAAAAAATAAGGCCGATACTACTACTTCTTTCAACTTCAACATCTTTCAACATAGGCCTGAGAATGCTTTAAAACACGAAAGGGATAACTTTCATTGTCATCATCCATCCTTTTCCTCCCTTCTTTGCTGCTCCATATGCCTTCTTTTCATCTATTCACCCCTTCTCTCCGCCGCCCCCAACACACACACACACACACACACTTTACTCTGCATTCCACTTATCCAGGTTGCAGGAGAACACAAACTTCTAACATCTCCTTGCTGTGGCCCCAACTGTGTGAGGTTTTAATAATTACATCCAATCTGGAAAATAACTCCATCTTTTTCTTTAAATGTAAAGCGTGGCTGACCGTATCCCGCTTTTTAAAAAAAATTGGCCACTGGGTCATCACCAACCACTTTCTGCAGCTGGCCAATGTAGTTGTAACTTCTAGATTTAGTCTTAAAGTTACCGACTACAAAGTCGGCCACTATGAGCTCAGTATTTTTCTCATCAGTTTAGGAATCAGAGCTCTCACGGTCTGTCTCCAGTGGAACTATCCAGTGGAATCACTATCGGAGCTGCTTTCCACAATTTATGATTATTTTTTTTTTTTCTGTATTTTTTTTTAGATTAGATTAGTGATACTGCAATTGGCTGGCGACAAGTTGAGGGTATACCCCGCCTCTCGCCCAGAGTTAGCTGAGATAGGCGGCAGCACGCCCACGACCCTGGTGAGGTTAAGCGGTACGGAAAATGGATGGCTGGATAGATTAGTGATTAATACATTTGAGAACACTTATCCAAACGTTCAGTGGGCAGGGTTCAGTTCACAGTGCAGCAACTACTTACACAGGAGTGACAGGGATTCATGCAGGAACATAAATGATTATACATGGTGTGTCCGTGGCTCTTGCGTGTATTCACGTATACAGGGAGTTCAGTGTATTTGTGGAACTGTGACTGTACACTCTTTTGACTGTAGTCATAATAAATAGTCTTCACTGGTCCTCAGTTTCTTCTCCTCTGGGTACATGGCCTGAAAATATATGTTATGGGTCTTGAGTGCTGAGTGCACTTGTGAGTTTCACAAGAACATCAAAACACAATCAACTTGTGTGGATCCCTGAGGATCGCAGCCGGGAGTCAGCACTTAGGCAGAGAGGGGATTGAGGGTGGAGGGAAAGGAGTTGAAGGTATTAGGGCAAAAATGAGAAAAATGTGCTTTTTGAAAATAGATAAATGAATAATGCTGTGTATAATGGATGGTTTTGTTGAAACCAGAGGTGCAATTTAAAAAATACATTAGATAAGTAACTTTGCTGGTTTTATATTTCAATATTCACTCAGGAAAGTCTTTATTTTTGACCCCTATATTTTGACTTAATAGCTTGGATTTTTTCCTCCATTTTTAAAACAGGCCTCTTACTTAGCAGGGCAAATTCATGCATCTGAATTGAACTAATGGGAAGCGTCTAGGTGTTTGCAACTCAACATATAACCAGGCAGGGTCTTGTCTTTTATGTTCTGTCGTTAATCCATTTATATTAATGTATTTTGAGAACAAAGATGTAATATTGATAGTTTTTTTTTTTTTCCAGAGCTTGTGCTTCCAATCTTATACTCGACATTTTAGCACACACAGAAATGTTTTGAAATGTAACAGTTCAACCCGTTGCAATTACTATACTGTAATACATTATTAGAACTTGTGAAGTGTGGTGGTTTTCCTGTTTTTATTATAATGATTAGAATATTGGAGTTTTATAATCATATTTGTTATTGTTAAACTATTAATGTCAATCTTTGCTGAGTGGCTCAGATAGTTAACACAGTTCGGAAGCCTCATTGTGAAGCATGCAGGACCTAATACCATACCTTAGTTCTGTCGTGTCCAACAAATCTAATCTTTCATAACTTGCCCTTCCCACCTATGTTTCCTTACAATCTGATTGTCTTCCCCGTCCTGATTGTTTCTACCAGTTCTCCCATAAGCTTGTATTTATACTGTTTCCCTTTGTGCTGTGATAATTACCCCTGTTCGGTGAGTCATATTTACCAAGCCTCCTTTTCCATGCCATGCTCCTTGCTGTTCTAAGTTTGGTGATGTGTTAATACTTTGTCTTCTTTGTTAATCACGGTAGTTTTTCCTCTGTATAAGAGATTTTGTGTGTATTTTTGTAGTTCACGTTTACCCTCTTTTGAGTGCACTTTGTTCATTAAAATAATTCATCATTGAACGTTGTTGCATCTGTTTTAGGAGTCATGGATTTTGGTTTAGACTTAGTTGTGACATGGTGAACTAGCCAGCATACCAGCCAACTCTAATCACCTGACAGCTGCCATACGCTCCCATGGAGTCCGCCTGAATCACCAGGAAGCTCTGATGACCTCTTTGCATCGGGGAGTGAAGGAGCTGGCAAACTGTACTGACAATGTCAAAGCACCATGAAAACTCAAGTGAAACTCTTGAAGACCCAAGTTGAACTGATACTTTCTCACCTCACAATGGATTCCTCCTCTCCAAATTCCCCTCCCTATCTCCAGAGGCTGCCATAGCATTAGATCCAGTTCTCTATGCCACGGCTCTTCCTCTCTGTCCATCAGAGAAGTTTTCCGGTGAGTCTGTAAAGTTCATATTTTTTTATTGTGGACTGTGAAATGCACTGCAAAACTTTGCCATCGGCCTTTTGTACAGAAAGGCTTCCAAGGTGGCATGTATGGTTTCATACCTCACTGGGAGGGCAAGGACCTCGGTCATGGCCGAGTGACCCATGGTTCACCCATCTGTAACTCTCTTGAAGACTTCAGAGAGCCTGTGAGGAGGGTTTTTGATGCTGTTTCATCAGAACGAGAGAAAACATGAGAAGTCACACAGGCAGGTGGAGACAGTTTGTCATTATGCCATCTGATTTCACAGCCTAGAGACTGTCTTTATGTCTTTCTTAAAGGACTTGCTGACCAAATTTGTTAGTGCCTCTTGATCTGCGCCCACACCTTGACTCATTCATAACATTAGCAATAAGAACTGACAATCAGCTCCAGGAGAGCAAAAGAAGCCATCACCATTGGAGCAGTGTTGCAGTCTCTACACCCGGTTGGCGGATTACCTCACCAGTTCCACAGCAAAAGGTCCCCCCTGAGGGGGTGGAGGAACCCATGCAGCTGAGATGAGACAAGTTTACTGGATATTAGGAGTAAATAATATAGGATACATGTATATATTTGAGTGCATAAAAATAACTAAATAATAATGAAAGGGATGTAAGATGTGGGAGTATGCAGGTGGATGGTCATTGTCATGGTCAGGTGTCATTTTACAACAGCTTATAGCAAACTTATAGCCAGGTACTTGGTCGTGATTAATATCGTAACCCCAAACCCTGTCGCATCACACTAGAGGCTGCAAGCTTTCTTCAACTCAGCATCAGCGTAATAAAACGAAAACTAATCATTGTGGCTCAGAATTGAATGGTCGTTCAACTTGGATCGGTGATGCCCAGAGTTAGCCCAGGATGACTTCAACTATGTGAAGTTGCGGGCGTAACGATTTGCTAGTGGCAATAGTGGAACTTTGACAAAAAAGGCTGGTGGTGCGGACCCCACCAGAGGGGGGGTAGCAGGGGCTGTGAATGCCTAATCTTGAATCGCAAGTCAGCAAAATTAAACTCGGGAAGCTCGGTCTGCAACCACCATGCCACTAAAGTGTTTTTTTTCCCCTTGCCACCCTACCCTATAGCCCAGACATCTGAGGAACACAGGCGATTGTTGTCACATATAATAACAGCCAGCACTTGCCAGAAATTTCTGCAGCTCCTTAAATTTTGCTCTCAGCTTCATAGCAACCTCCCTGACTAATATTTGTCTTTTCATCAATTTTGGAGGGACATTCAGTTCTTGGTAATGTCACTGTTGTGCCATATTTTCTCCACTCAATGATGGCTGTCTTCATTGTGTTCCATTGTATATTTATCCATTCATCCATTTTCCACACTGCATATCATCACAAGGGTCACGGGCGTGCTGGAGCATATCCCAGGTATCTTCAGGAGAGAGGCAGAGTACACCCTGAACTGGTTGCCAGCCAATAGCAGGGCACATACAGTTGTTTATACAGCGGCTGAAGTAAGTATTTAACACGTCACCATTTTTCTCATCAAATATATTTATATATTGTGCTATTGACCTGAAAATTTCACCAGATGTTGGGAACAACCCAAGTAATCCATATATACAAAGAAAGTAGAACAAATAAGATCAGAAATTAAGTTTTTGGATCATTAACCTGGTGAAATGTCCACCTTTGTTTCATTTTCATCATCCTCGTAGATGGCAGCAGATTTTTGTCAAGAATGTCTCGGTACATTTGCCTATTCATCCTTCCTTCAATAATGTGATGTTTACCAGTACCATTTGCTGAAAGCAGCCCCACACCATCATGTTCCCGCTTCCGAACGTCACTGTTGGTATGGTGTTTTTAGGGTGATGTGCAGTGCCATTTCTTCTCCAAACGTGGTGTGCATTATGGCATCCAAACAGTTCAATTTTGCTCTCATCCGACCAGACTATATTCTCCCAGTATTTAACTGGCTTGTCCAAATGTTCTTCAGCAAACTTTAAATGAGCTTTGACATGCTTTTTTTTTTTTTCCAGCAATGGAGTCTTGCATGGTGAGCGTGCATACAGGCCATGGCGGCGGAGTACATTACTCACTGTTTTCCTTGTGACAACAGTACCTGCTATTTCCAGGTCTTTTTGAAGCTCTCCACAGGTGGTCATTGGCTCTTTCTTCATGTTTTCAATACTTTTTCCCAGTGTCATTTCACAGTTTTAACAACTTAGTTTCTGAGCTTATTTATTCTACTTTCTTTTTATGTATGGATTACTTGGGTTGTTCCCAACATCTGGTGAAATGTTCAAGTCAATAGCACCTTTGGAAGTATATTTGATGAGAAAAATGGTGTTAAATACTTACTTCAGCCGCTGTATAAACAAACAACTATTCGCACTCACATTCACACCTACAGTCAATTGAGAGCCTTCAATTAACCTGTAATTAATTGTTTTGGGATGTGTGAAGAAACCAGAGTATGGTATTGAAAATTATTTGGAAGCGCACTGTGGACCATGGCTAGTGCAAGCCATGGTAAGATGTGAACACAAAAATGTGAAAAATACCTAGAACAGCTGATTTTTTTTATTTCTTATTCTATTTCAAGAGACTTGAGTCTTATTGGGCTAATGTGGGACACTGGGTATCAAATTTTGTGCCCTATCATGTGTAAATGTGTGTGGGTATGACAATTAAAGTCCTTGAATCCTTGAACCTTATTTGGGGTTAATCAGAGTCCATTTAAATGGTGGCACTTTTTTTGTTTGTTTGTTTGTTTGTTTTTCAATTAAGGTGTAAAGGGAATGGGTTACATAAATGGAAGAAAAAGTTTTAAAATGATTTAGCTTGGTCACATTTTTTATATTACAAAACCTGGCATTTGAACAGGGGTGTGCATTCTTTTTATACCCTTCACATCCTTTGTTACTATGTTTATTATTATTTTAATTGTGTTAACAAAACTAATATATAAGTTAAATATACTACTGTGTTTTATGGATAATTTTGGCGAGTTGTGAGAAATTTCACGAGGGGCAACTTCACATTTACTTTACATTTTTACTACTCCCTTTATTCTATAGTCATGGGTAAAATGTGTGTATTCTGAATAAAACTAGCTGTTATTCTACCAGTATTTCTAATATGAATCAATTTAATTATAGTATTCATACCCATTTTTAGATACTATGAGGAGGAACTTGGTTAATTGAATTAACATACAGTATCTCAATGTCACAGAAACAAGTAGTGACCGCAAGTTGAGTCAAGTGAGTAAAACTAACAAACCTATACAAAATCATACTTTCAGTATGATAAATTACAGAAACAAAATGACAGTGTGAAAACATTACATTTATATTTCTGATTATGGGAAGATTTTTTATCCAGCCCATATAAATTTCTTGAGTTTGGAGATGTCCACGCTTGTCATTAGACAGTGTAGCATGGGGAAGTGATGTCTTAGTAAAGATGCACCGCAAAGCCGGGTAAGACTTAAGACATTAATAGGGAGAGAAAAGCCAGGCAGCATCAATGTCAGGCTCTGTGCAAGGGCCTGCAAGATCAGAGCGTTTGTCTGAGCTAGACAGGGAGGGTAGGGGTGGGAGAGCGGTACAGACAGAAGAAGGAAAAGGGAAAAAGTTACCCAGTGACAAGGAGACAGAGGGAGAAGCACAGAAGGGGCAGGGGAGGAAGGTAAAGAAAACACTGACAGGGAGAGAGGATAAATAGAAGGCATGTTCCTTCTGCCACTTGCCTTTCCTGACTCCAGATTATGCGCTTCATTGGCCTCGTGTCACCTTGTGTATACCTTGTGAAAAACATAGCCAAAGCCAGCCATTGAATGCATATGGCCAGCACACTGACAACTGAGTCAGACAAAACTTTCTTTAAAGTACATGATTCAAAAAGAAAAAAACACAGCAAACTTTATGGTTGCTGTACTGTTCTGCTGTGTAATGAGAATCCATTTTCATGATTAATGAGGTGTACACTTTCACTGTAATGTAAAGGCATTGTACTGAATAAGAAGACAACTTGAAGAATTATATGTTAAGGTTAACATGAAGATCAGAGTTTGGCAGGCAGCAGTCATGGTAATTAAGCCCTTGTGATGTGAAAGATGGAATTCCTTGGGGTCTGGATAACTGGTGGTGGTTGCAGAGATAAAGAAAGGAGTTTAAGGCAAATGTTTCAAGTCTCAAGGGAAAGTTCCTTTTTTTTTTTTTTTTGACAAGTCCTCTAGTACTTAGAGCAGTTCAAATGACTAATATTACAATAGTCCGGTGCAATGACCATTGTGCAAAGGGCGCCGAGACTTCAAGCGAGTAGTACGATAGTCTGGGACAATGTTGATTGTGCAAACGTTGCAGATACTCCTCAGTCAGTGTGCAAATGGAGCAGATGCTACTCTGGCATGAGTGGCCAGTATTGGTCAACAACAGATATGCAAAAAGTGCAGCGTGATGAGACTGCTACAGTGAGTGCACGAGTAATGTATAATTGGCCCCACAGAAATGTGACAACAAACTCAAGACAAGAAGACAAAAAATTGCCAGCATGTTGCAATGGAATTGGAGGTTAGGTGTTTAAGAAGTTGATTGCAAGAGGGAAGAAGCTGTTGGAATGTCTGCTAGTTCTAGTTTGCATTGATCGGTAGCGCCTACCTGAGGGAAGGAGCTGGAAGAGCTGGTGGATGTGGAGGGTCCGAGAGGATTTTGCACGCTCCTCAAGGGTGGGTAGGGGGGTACCGACAATCCTTTCAGCAGTTTTCATTGTCCGTTGCAGTCGGAGTTTGTCCTTTTTTGTAGCAGCACCAAACCAGACTGTGATGGAAGAACACAGGACTGATTCAATGACCGCTGTGTAGAACTGCCTCAGCAGCTCCAATGGCAGGCCGTGTTTTCTCAGAAGCCGCAGGAAGTACATCCTCTGCTGGGCCTTTTTGAGGATGGACTTGATGTTGATCGCCCACTTCAGGTCCTGAGAGACTGTAATTCCCAGGAACTTGAAGGTCTCGACGGTTGACACAAGGCAGCTGGACAGCGTGAGGGGCAGCTGTGGCGAAGGATTCCTCCTGAAGTCCACGATCATCTCTACAGTCTTGAGCATGTTCAGCTCCAGGTTGTGTCAGCCGCACCACAGCTCCAGCCGCTCCACTTCCTGTCAATATGCAGACTCGTCACCGTCCTTGATGAGGCCGATGACAGTGGTTTCATCTGCAAACTTCAGGAGTTTGACAGCCGGGTGCATTGAGGTGCAGTCGTTTCTTGTAGCGAGAGAAGAGCAGCGGAGAGAGGACACAACCTTGGGGCGCCCCAGTGCTGATGCTGCGTGTGGATGAGGTGGTCTCTCCCAGCCTCACATGCTGTGTCCTGCCCGTCAGGAAGCTGTAAATCCACTGGCAGATGGCAGGTGAGACGGTGAGTTGGAGAAGCTTGGATGAAAGGAGTTCAGGGATGATGGTGTTGAACACTGAGCTGAAGTCCACGAACAGGATCCTCGCGTAGGTCCCTGCACTGTCGAGGTGTTCTAGGATGAAGTGCAGTCCCATGTTGACTGCATCATCCGCAGACCAGTTTGCTCGGTAGGCAAACTGAAGGGGGTCCAGCAGGGGGCCTGTGACGCTCTTGAGGTGGTCCAGCATGAAACGTTCAAAGGACTTCATGACCACAGATGTCAAGGCGACAGGCCTGTAGTCATTTACACCCGAGATTTCAGGTTTCTTGGGGACTGGAATGATGGAGCGTTTGAAACAGGATGGTACTTCGCACAGTTCCAGAGATCTGTTGAAGATCTGAGTGAATCTGAAGCTACCTGTATTAGAACACATTCAACTGGCAGCCTCCTTCAGTTTTTTCCCTCTTATCTGTTTTGCATGGTTGGTCTCAAGGAAGTAAATTGCATGCTACAAAGTAGACTTTACACCGATTTTATCAGGCTGATCAGTATCGGCCGATATTTAGCATTTTATGCTGATCGGCTTTAATGTCGTAATTCGCCGATCCGATCAATGACGTCATTGATCGGCTCCGCAAAAGACATTGCCTCCGCGTCGCCGCGTGCACAGTATATTTGAATCCAAAAGCTTGTTTATATTTAGCCTTGTCACGTGTCTTTTGACGTAGTACTGTAAATATCTGACGTGCAATGAAATTATTTAAAAAAAAAAAAAAAAAAAAAAAACATGTCGGCGGTGTGGGACAGACAACACGTCGGAGACAGGCAACACGTAATGCCCGGATCAAACTACAAGACAAATTTGCTCTTTCACGATTGCACTGTCAGACTACTGCAATAAAATCTTGTATACCACCACATCCCATTGTTTACGATCATTGGGCTTAACTCTTCAACTCAAATGCGACTGGATACAGTCGTTACCGTGGCGACGACAAGAGTGGAGTGTGGTATTATAAGGACAAAATGGGGGGAAACGTGTGTTGGTGGTCACAGGTGCTCAGGACATGAGAGGATGTTCGTGTAAGGCTTGCTTGATGTATGTTTACATACTTTTAATACGATACGGCTCACAAGCAGGCAATAAAATGTTATGTAGCCTAGCAAGCTACTGCTAGCACGAACGGTTGGACCATACCGCCGTTCTGTCGAATCATGCTCAAAAGTTTCAGTGTGGGTGAAGTAATTTAATTTAAAATAAATTAATTTAATCACAGTAAGTTAGGACCCATTATTTCTGTCATGTAATGTTGGTTGGACCTGACTGATTAGAATACACGAACTGACTAGAAGAGTGATTTCCAACCTTTATGGAGCGAAGGAACATTTTACAATTGAAAAATCTCACAGCACACCAACAAAAAAAAAAAATACATTAATTACTGTATTTACTTCCTGCCATCTAATAGAAGACCATGTATTTGTTCTGTCTGTCACTATGTCTCACTGGCATAAATAGAGGAACAAAGATACATTATTTATTGTAAATATATTTTTTTGAGCAATTACGTACACACGTATATACAGTAAATGAACAGGTCATTTAAATGAACACATTCCTCCAGCTTGTGATTGGATCGGTGATCGGTTATCGTTTTTTTAAACTCGCTGATCGGTCCCAAACATCCTGATTGTGTAAAACCTACTACAAAGAGTGTAGGTCCAGGTTTGACTTTCTGGTGTCATCGCCATTTGCCTCACGCAGTACAACACATCTCCTTCACATAGAGTTGATCAGATTGTTGATTGTGGCCTGTGGAATGATGGTCACCTGAGCTCACCTCCTTAGCTCCGCTGTGCAAAGTTTCGGCATATTGGTAGGAACTGGAACACGCTGTCATATACTGTATGCCAATCCAGAGCATCCCAAACATGCTCAAAGGGTGACATGTCCTGTGAGAATGCTGGCCATGCGAGAACTTTGATGTTTTCAGTTTCCAGGAATTGTGTCCAGATCCTTGCAACATGGGGCTATGCATTATCATGCTGCAACATGAGGTGATGGCCGTGCATGAATGGCACTACAATGGGCCTCAGGATCCTGCCACAGTATCACTGTAAGCATTCAAAATGCCATCAATAAAATGCACCTGTGTTCACTGCCCATATCGTGCACCTGTCTATACCCCAACCCCACCGCAGAGCAAACCGCTCACCCACAGAACGCCTTACCTGCTGTCTGCCATCTACCCTGTACAGTGAAAACTGGCATTCATCCTTGACCAGAACACCTCTCCAAAGTGCCAGACACAATCCAATTTGAGCATTTGCCCACTCAAGTCGGTTACAATGATGAACGGCAGTCAGGTGGAGACCTGATGAGGACCACCAACATGCAGATGAGCTTCACTGAGATGGTTTCTTGACTGTTAGGAATTTCTTGGTTACGAAACCTGATTGTTGCAGCAGCAGTGCGGGTGGTTGAAGATGCTGGATGTAGATGTCTTGGGCTGGTCTGGTTACACAAGGTATGTGGTTGTGAGGCCGGTCCAATGTACTCTCAAATTCTCTCCAACACCTTTGGAGATGGCTTATGGTAGAGCAATTATCATTCAATTCACTTACAACAGTTCTGGTGGACATTCCTCTCAGCATGCAAATTCCACACTCCCTCAAAACTTGACTCGAGTCATGAATTTGATTACTTTAGACTCGTCAATATGTTAAAAGACTTACAACTCAACTTGGACTTGAACAGCAATGACTCGTGACTTCACTTTGACTTGAAAAGTCAGAGAAACCAACACTTTGTTGCTATAGCCATATATGCAATTTACTGTTTGACTACAGGAAAATATGATAAGTGATTGCATATTGCTGAAGGTCTTCATGCCTGTTTATTAGATCAAAGTGTCCCACACCATCATTGCTCACATGAAGTCAGTTCCTATTATCGTTTGGCAGTTAACACTCTGTTGGGCAGCAAAACACGGCTGTCAGCAGAGACAGTGGAACCGGGGGGCATTGGCGACACGTGCCTCCCACTTTTTACCCTTTGTGCCCCTATGTGTGTGATGTGCCCCTTTTCAGGAATGGCAAATTTTTATCTCCCCCCCGTCAACGATTGGTTTTCAGGAAAGGAGCGTTAAAAAGTTCCCCCGAAGCACTGTGCCCCCCACTCTAAAAGTTGTTCTGTCACCGTTGTCTGTCGAATATTTGTGCTCACATGAAAAATAGGTAAGCTCAAACAAATGTACAAATGGTAATCCTTTAAGTTATGTATCCAGTCCAGATGTGAACAACTGGCAATAAAAACTGAAATGTTGATCTCATGTCTCTGATTCATCTTTTGATGTCAAGCTCAAATATTTTCATTCTATGGTATAAACAATGGTATTGGCTTTATTGATCAAATATTTAGCAGAGAAGGGTACATTCCATAAATATCCATGCAGTGTGTGAATTCACACAGAATATACAGTAAATTAGTATTTTTCTCCTAAATTGTATATACCTATTATTGTGGCTAGAGTGAACATTACTAATAACTGATTGTATATCATATTTTTGAATCAAAACAAGCTTATCAAATGAAAACATTGGTAATTTCACCTATTTAATTATGAATTTTACCCCACCCTAACATTTAAGTTTAAACTGAATTTTTTGTTCTATGAAAGTGCCCGTTTTGACTTTCTTTCCCCCTTTTCCCTTTGAGTTAAGAATCTATTATTCATACTTTCCCCTCACACCAGGAGGGCCCAGTCCAAGAATGTTTGAAGTCTGGAAGTATGACATAGTGTAAATGAAATAAAAAGTGAGACGAGAGAACTCAATCTGCGGACATCTTTTTGGGGGGCTGAATATGTTATTTGTGCATGGATAAAGTTTTTATGAGGTCTGGAACAGATCCACATGGACTGCAGCTAAGAGAGAGGTACCAGTAAAGTATTTAAATGACAAAGCATAATTACCTAAACCTGCAGCAGTCTAGGCACACTTAAATACTTTCCATTTCTGCAATATGTATTTGACATCATTAGGTGTAGCTTTTGGTTCTAAAGGGGCATTATAAAGCTTGAGATTGTCAAAAGTAAGGCTACAAGCCTTCACACTTAGAATGGAAACAACAAGAAGTGTGAACTTTCAGATTGATAACAAAGATGTATTATTAAAATCAAGGTGTGTGGCCCTGCCAGACCTGGCATTCTTATACATTTTTCAATGGTCTGGAAGTATATCAAAACCAAATTGGAGATCGCTGCTTTCAAGACTGGGCTGATTTGAAGGGCATACAGAACATTCTAAAATACTAAGTCAGATTTCACCGGAGTTGAGAATGAAGTTCTGATCCCATCCAGTCAACACATTTATATGCACAACCCTTGTCCAACGTAAAGGTAATTAAAATATAAATACTACTGTGTGTAATTTAGTCTTTTTACTTCCAAATTTATCACTATAAACAACTCACCCAAGAACAGGAAATGTTTTGAGTCCTCTTACAAGGCTAAGTGTAGTGTTGTACTTGACAAAGTGTGCTCAGAGATTTATGTAGTACCTTGAATGTTTGTCCTAGAGAGAGAGAGAGAGAGAGAGAGAGAGAGAGAGAGAGAGAGAGAGAGAGAGAACATCCATAAAAACTGCATGATAAGACAAAGCGCACACTCTGCAGACTGAAGGTAGGAGAGATTACATCAGCCCAAACTTCCATCCATCTTGACGAAAAAAAATTGATCCGAAAAAATAAATAAAACTAAACTATACTGCAGGGGGGAAGAGATTTGCTTGGATTATGCAGGCTTACACTCGAAACCAATCCAACCATTCAGTGTTGATTCTGATCAGAACATATTGGTATACTCAGGATACTGACCTAAAAACATGAAGTTGTATTTGTTTCCTTGGTACATTAAAAACTGGAGGATACTATTCTACTAATAAACTACTAAAATCAGAGTGGCCAGTCGACATACAGTATATACAGATGCATCTCAATAAATTTGAATATTATTAGAAAAGTCCTTTTATTTCAGTACTCATACGTTATATATTTTCATTAAACACTTGGGAAAATACTTTTCAGAGGGCAAATTTCTGCCTAATTTCTACATTTAAAAAATCATTTCCACTGTTTCTTGAATGTTTGTTACATAATATTCCAATTTCTAGAGATGGTGAATTTGGGGTTTTCGTTTGCTGGAAGATAGAATCATCAAAATTATACATCCATCCATTTTCTGTACCGCTTATCCCGACTAGGGTCGCGGGCATGCTGTAGCCTATACCGTGAAGTGTGGAGAGGTGGGGTACACCCGGAACTGGTCACCAGCCACTCGCAGAAAAATTATACATATATAGACCATTTCCAAAATATTTTAATACCATGGAAAATGTATTTATTTACATAGTTCCATTCAAAAAGTTAAACTTTCATAGATTATAGATTCAGGGCTCACAATTTAAACAATTTCAAGTATTTATTTGTTAATTTTTACATAATTTGGGCTTCAAGCTAATAAAATCCACAAAATCAGGAATTCAAAAATGTAGAATACTGTGATGAAATTAGCCCAAATTTTGCAGGCCATAAATGTTTAAAACTGAATGTCACACACTAATCATCTACTACACTCAAAGCACCTGCACAGGTTTCCCCAGGTGTCATTAAATTGCTTCAGTTTAGTTCAATTGTCTCAGTTAGGTTCAATATGGGGGAAGACTGCAGACTTGACAACTGGCCAGAAGACCATTATTGATACCCTCCATAGGATGGGTAAGCCACAAACGTTCATAGCTAAGGAGGCTGGCTGTTCCCAGAGTGCTGTGTCTAAGCATATTAATAGAAGGACAAAATGTGGCAGGAGAAGATGCACCAGCAAAAGTGATGACTGTGGGCTTCCACAGATTATCAAACAGAGAAGATTCAAGAATCTAGCAGAGATCCAGAAAGAGTGGAATGAGGTGGGAGTCACAGCTTCAAAAACCACCGCATTCAGACGCATCCGGGAGATGGGCTACAACTGTCGGGTTCCTCGGGTCAAGCCACTTCTGAGCCTGAGCCAATGTAGGAAGCGTCTCAACTGGGCCGAGGAGAAGAATGACTGGACTGTTGGCCAGTGGTCCAAGGTCCTCTTTTCCCATGAAAGTGTGCCTTTTCATTCGGGAATCAAGGTCCAATGGAGGAAGACGGGTGAAGAACAGAACCCAAGCTGCTTGAGGTCCATTGTGAAATATCCACAGTCAGCCATAATTTGGGGTGCAATGTCCAGTGCAGGTGTTGGTAAACTCTGCTTTCTTAAATCCAAGGTCACTGCAACAGTCTTCCAGAATGTTTTAGAGCACTTCATGATTTCTTCTGCTGAGGATCTGTATGGAGATACAGATTTCATCTTCCAGCAGGAGCTGGCCCCTGCCCATACCGACAGAAGCACCAAAACCTGATTTGATACTGATGCCATCACTGTGCTTGACTGGCCAACGCACTCGCCGGATCTAAACCCCATTGAGAATCGATGGGGTATTATCAAGAGGAAAATGTGGGGCACCAGACCCAAAAACAAAGAACTGACAGCAAGCATCAAGGAAATCTGAGCTTCCATAACTTCCAGGCAATGCCACAGGCTGATTGCCTCAATGCACGGCGCATCCAGGCAGTGATTCAAGCAAAAGGGATTCCCAACCAAGTATTGAAGATTAACATATCGTTTTAAAAGTACCAGATTTTGATTGATTTAATGTAACCCTAATTTCTCTGTTTTTCGACAAAAACTGAGAAGTAAATGGTGAGTTCTTCACAGTATTCTAATGTTTTGAATTCCTGATTTTGTGGGTTTTATGAGCTGGAAGCCCAAATTATGTAAAAATAAACAACTATATACTTGAAATTGTTTAAATTGTGGGCCCTTAATCTATAATCCATGAAAATGTAACTTTTTGAATGGAATTATGGAAATGAAAAAACTTTTCCTTAATATTCTATTTTTTTGGAAAGGGTCTCTATATTTAAAAAAAAATAATTAAATATTTCACTATTATTGTGTGCAGTGCATCTGCAACCCCAATTCCAATGAAGTTTGGACATTGTGTTAAACATAAACAAAAACAGAAAACAATGATGTGTTGTACCATATTCAAACTATATTTAATTGAATACACTACAAAGACAAGATATTTAATGTTCAAACTGATAAACTTGATTGTTATTAGCAAATAATCATTAACTTAGAATTTTATGGCTGCAACACGTTCCAAAAAAGCTGGGACAGGGTGATGTTTACCACTGTGTTACATCACCTTTTCTTTTAACAACATTCAATAAACGTTTGGGAACTGAGGACACTAATTGTTGAAGCTTTGTAGGTGGAATTCTTTCCCATTCTTGCTTGATGTACAGTTTCAGTTGTTCAACAGTCCGGGGTCTCCGTTGTCGTATTTTACGCTTCATAATGCACCACACATTTTCAATGGGAGACAGGTCTGGACTGCAGGCAGGCCAGTCTAGTACCCACACTCTTTTACTACGAAGCCACGCTGTTGTAACACATGCAGAATGTGGTTTGGCATTGTCTTGCTGAAATAACCAGGGGAGTCCATGAAAAAGACATCACTTGGATGGCAGCATATGTTTCTCCAAAACATGTATGTACCTTTCAGCATTAATGGTGCCTTCACAGATGTGTAAGTTACCCATGCCATGGGCACTTACACAGCCCCATACCATCACAGATGCTGGCTTTTGAACGTTGCGTCCATAACAGTCCGGATGGTTCTTTTCCTCTTTGGCCCGGAGGACACGACGTCCACAATTTCCAAAAACAATTTGAAATGTGGACTCGTCGGACCACAGAACACTTTTCCACTTTGCATCGGTCCATCTTAGATGAGCTTGGGCCCAGAGAAGCCGGCGGCATTTCTGGGTGTTGTTGATAAATGGCTTTTGCTTTGCATAGTAGAGTTTCAAGTTGCACTTACGGATGTAGCGCCGAACTGTATTTACTGAAATTGGGTTTCTGAAGTGCGGCACAGTGGCCGACTGGTTAGAGCGTCAGCCTCACAGTTCTGAGGTGCGGGGTTCAATCCCCGTCCCCGCCTGTGTGGAGTTTGCATGTTCTCCCCGTGCCTGCGTGGGTTTTCTCCGGGCACTCCGGTTTCCTCCCACATCCCAAAAACATGCATTAATTGGAGACTCTAAATTGCCCGTAGGCATGACTGTGAGTGCGAATGGTTGTTTGTTTCTATGTGTCCTGCGATTGGCTGGCAACCAGTTCAGGGTGTACCCCGCCCCCTGCCCGATGACAGCTGGGATAGGCTCCAGCACGCCCGCGACCCTAGTGAGGAGAAGCGGCTCAGAAAATGGATGGATGGATGGATGGGTTTCTGAAGTGTTCCTGAGCCCATGTGGTGATATCCTTTACACATTGATGTCGGTTTTTGATGCAGTGCCGCCTGAGGGATCGAAGGTCACAGGCATTCAATGTTGGTTTTCGGCCTTACCGCTTACATGCAGTGATTTCTCCAGATTCTCTGAACCTTATGATGATATTATGGAGCGTCGATGATGGAATCCCTAAATTCCTTGCAATTGTACGTTGAGGAACATTGTCCTTAAATTGTTGGACAATTTTCTCACGCACTTGTTCACAAAGAGATGAACCCAATTAGCCTGTTCACCTGTGGGATGTTCCAAACAGGTGTTTGATGAGCATTCCTCAACTTTCTCAGTCTTTTTTGCCACATGTCCCAGCTTTTTTGAAACGTGTTGCAGCCATAAAATTCTAATGATTATTTGCTAAAAACAAAGTTTATCAGTTTGAACATTAAATATCTTGTCTTTGTAGTGTATTCAATTAAATATAGGTTGAACAAGATTTGCACATAATTGTATTCTGTTTTTATTTATGTTTAACACAACGTCCCAACTTCATTGGAATTGGGGTTGTATATAATGAGTTTCACTTTTTGCATTCAACTACCTAAATAAATTAAGCTTTTGACACTATTCTATAATTATTGAGCAACACCTATAAAAGACCACAAAAATTAATAATCTGGAGTCTTCTGCGTGCGTGTGTGTGTGTGTGTGTGTGTATGTGTGAAACATACCATCTTAGGTGGTATGTCTTTTCATTTTCTTGAACTTGAAGTTGCATCAGTAACTTTCTCCACCTTCTCCATTCATTTTCCTCAGGCGTTGTCTGTCAGTGCTGACATTGATGATACCTGATGTCTCAATAATAAAACACAGGAGTTTTCTTCCTTAGGAAGACGAAAACACCGTGTTCAATGCTGTCCTGAAACTGAAACTATGCTGTCTTTTTCTCAGCACAAAATAAAAAATGATCTACATCCGCAGATGTATAACAAATGACGGTTTC
This sequence comes from Phyllopteryx taeniolatus, assembly GCF_024500385.1. Lineage (NCBI taxonomy): Eukaryota > Metazoa > Chordata > Actinopteri > Syngnathiformes > Syngnathidae > Phyllopteryx > Phyllopteryx taeniolatus. The sequence goes on from NC_084503.1 coordinate 18,376,993, forward strand.
ACACTGCTATAATTCATCACGTCTGTCCAGCTTGAAGTGCCAGCATGATGGAATCCCCAATGGTCTTTCACTAAGAAATGGCACACAATGCCAAAACATCCTCTCTTTTTTTTTTTTTCGCAATTAACATGGCCTCATAAATGACTCTGGCCTCTGCTTTTAGATGCAGAAATCAAATGTGGTGTGACTTGAGTCCTATCGCTATTGATTCTTTGCTGTTTCTCCCCTCTGAGGTTCACCATGTAACAATCAATCACGAGAAGCAAGCCCTGTCTCTCACATCCACTGATGGAATATTGACAAATTACAACATTTGAAAAGAATGATGGGTGCCCTGAAATGTTGTAAATCTATGAAGGCACTTGTTAACTGTCCGGCACATCCACTGACTCGAATGCTTTGAGTCAAGCATTATTCACTCGCTGGAAAAATGTTGACTTGACAGACAAATAACAAAGCTTTTGAAGCTTTATCATATCATGGTCTTCTCAGAAAAGTAAAAACCAATTCCAATGTGTCTGAAGTTAAGCATCACTTACACCTAGATTTGTTCTGAGGTGTCCATGTAGGACCAACCACTGTGCAATGTATGAGTCCTTGAAGTGGCTAGCTCCCAAGCCCAGAAGGAAACTCCATTGCTTCTTATTTACTTTCAAATGTATTCACTTTAATTTTCCTGCATATTTGAAACACTTCCTATTTCCATTCAGCTCACAGTGTAGTTTAAGGCACACTGATCATTATTTTTTCTTTACTCCAAAAATTAGGAAAGAAATTGGTTGCCTTGCATTTTTAAGTTTAAAGCTCCATCAGATTGGAATACCCTATCTCATTCACTCAGCTCTATCACCTCTTTTCATATCTTAAATCATCTTTATTTATTCATTGTCAAAAATCCTGCTCTTGTTTTTCATTTCAGTTTTCAGCTTGACTCAGTCAATGGGGACACACGCTCCATCTTCTTGCAGTTATTCTGTGTTCATCCTGTCTTCATCCAAAGAATTCCATACCGGATCGGTCGTGGCCCGGGTTAACAACGTCCGCCGCCACCGTCGCCGTCAACCTGCAGGGCGCCATTGGAAATTCAGCTACTGTGGGTCGAAGTCGAAGAAGAAGAAGCGGTGGAAAGCGGGTTCTTCGACAGAAAGAGAAGAGGAAAGCACAGAGCCTAGAACTGAATGTTGGGACTTTGAATGTTGGGACTATGACAGGAAAATCTCGGGAGTTGGTTGACATGATGATTAGGAGAAAGGTTGATATATTGTGTGTCCAGGAGACCAGGTGGAAAAACAGTAAGGCTAGAAGTTTAGGAGTTATGGGTTATTTGGGTTATTTTAAAAGAAGAGTTGGCTAAGAATGTCTTGGAGGTGAAAAGAGTATCAGATCGAGTGATGAGGCTGCAACTTGAAATTGAGGGTGTTATGTATAATGTGATTAGTGGCTATGCTCCACAGGTAGGATGTGACCGAGAGGTGAAAGAGAAATTCTGGAAGGCGCTAGACGAAGTAGTTCTGAGCATCCCAGACAGAGAGAGAGTGATTGGTGCAGATTGTAATGGACATGTTGGTGAAGGAAATAGGGGTGATGAAGAAGTGATGGGTAAGTACGGCATCCAGGAAAGGAACTTGGAGGGACAGATGGTGGTAGACTTTGCAAAAAGGAAGCAAATGGCTGGAGGGAACACTTTTTTCCAGAAGAGGCAGGAACATAGGGTGACCTACAAGAGCGGCAGTAGAAGCACGCAGGTGGATTACATCTTGTGCAGATGATGTAATCTGAAGGTGGTTACCAAATGTAAGGTAGTGGTAGGGGAGAGTGTGGCTAGACAGCATAGGATGGTGGTGTGTAAGATGACTCTGGTGGTGGGGAGGAAGATTATGAAGGCAAAGGCAGAGAAGAGAACCATCTGGCGGAAGCTGAGACAGGACGAGTGTTGTGCAGCTTTTCGGGAAGAGGTGAGACAGGCTCTCGGTGGACAGGAGGAGCTTCCAGAAGACTGGACCACTGTAGCCAAGGTGATCAGAGAGGCAGGCAGGAGAGTACTTGGTGTATCTTCTGGCAGGAAAGGAGAGACGGAGACTTGGTGGTGGAACCTCACAGTACAGGAAATCATACAAGCAAAAAGGTTAGCAAAGAAGAAGTGGGACACTGAGAGGACCGAGGAGAGGCGAAAGCAATACATTGAGATGCGACACAGGGCAAATATAGAAGTGGCAAAGGCCAAACAAGAGGCATATGATGACATGTATGGCAGGTTGGACACTAAAGAAGGAGAAAAGGATCTATACAGGCTGGCCAGACAGAGGGATAGAGATGGTAAGGATGTGCAGCAGGTTAGGGTGATTAAGGATAGAAATGGAAATATGTTGACTGGTGCCAGTACTGTGCTAGATATATGGAAAGAATACTATGAGGAGTTGATAAATGAGGAAAATGAGAGTGAAGGGAGAGTAGAAGAGGCAATTGTGGTGGACCAGGAAGTGGCAATGATTAGTAATGGGGAAGTTAGAAAGGCATTAAAGAGGATGAAAAATGGAAAGGCAGTTGGTCCTGATGACATTCCTGTGGAGGTGTGGAAGCATCTAGGAGTGGTGGCTGTGGAGTTTTTAACCAGCTTGTTCAATAGAATTCTACCACATGAGAAGATGCCTGAGGAATGGAGGAAAAGTGTGCTGGTGCCCATTTTTAAGAACAAGGGTGATGTGCAGAGCTGTGGGAACTATAGAGGAATAAAGTTCATGAGCCACACAAAGAAGTTATGGGAAAGAGTAGTGGAGTATAGACTCAGCACAGAAGTGAGTATTTGCGAGCAAGAGTATGGTTTCATGCCTAGAAAGAGTACCACAGATGCATTATTTGCCTTGACGATTCATCCATCCATCCATTTTCTACCGCTTATCCGAGGTCGGGTTGCGGGGGCAGTAGCTTTAGCAGGGACGCCCAGACTTCCCTCTCCCTAGCCACTTCATCCATCTCTTCCGGGGGATCCCGAGGCGTTCCCAGGCCGGCCGAAGGATGTAGTCTCTCCAGCGTGTCCTGGGTCGTCCCCGGGATCTCCTCCCTGTGGGACGTGCCCGGAACATCTCACCAGGGAGGCGTCCGGGAGGCATCCGAATCAGATGACCCAGCCACCTCATCTGGCTCCTCTCGATGTGAAGGAGCAGCAGCTCTACTCTGAGACCCTCCAAGATGACCGAGCTTCTCACCCTATCTCTAAGGGAGAGCCCGGACACCCTGTGGAGGAAACTCATTTCGGCCACTTGTATCCACAGCTCGTGACCATAGGTGAGGGTGGGAACGTAGATCGACCAGTAAATCGAGAGCTTCGCCTTTCGGCTTAACTCCTTCTTTACCACAACGGATCGATACAAAGTCCGCATCACTGCAAACCGATCCGCCTGTCGATCTCCCGTTCCATTCTAGGAGATCCCGCCTCAGAGAACCCAGACTCTGCTCCCTCATGGGAAGGCGTGTCGGTGGAATTGAGGAGGCCTTCGAAGTATTCTCCCCACCGGCTCACAACGTCCCGAGTCGAGGTCAGCAGCGCCCCATCCCCACTATACACAGTGTTGATGGTGCACTGCTTCCCCCTCCTGAGACGCCGGATGGTGGACCAGAATTTCCTCGAAGCCGTCCGGAAGTCTTTCTCCATGGCCTCACTGAACTCCTCCCATGCCTGGGTTTTTGCTTCAGCAACCACCAAAGCTACATTCCGCTTGGCCAGCCAGTACCCATCAGCTGCCTCAGGAGTCCTACAGGCCAAAAAGGCCCGATAGGACTCCTTCTTCAGCTTGACGGCATCCCTCACCGTTGGTGTCCACCAACGGGTTCGGGGATTACCACCACGACAGGCACCAACCACCTTACGGCCACATGGTCCACTCGGACTCGATGTCCACTGCCTCCCCCAGAACATGAGAAAAGTTCTGTCGGAGTGGGAGTTGAAACTCCTTCTGACAGGGGATTCCGCCAGACGTTCCCAGCAGACCCTCACAATACGTTTGGGCCTCCCATGTCGGACCGGCATCTTCCCCCACCATCGGAGCCAACTCACCACCAGGTGGTGATCACTTCACAGCTCCGCCCCTCTCTTTACCCGAGTGTCCAAGACATGCGGCCGCAAGTCAGATGACACGACCACAAAGTCGATCATCGAACTCCGACCTCGGGTGTCCTGGTGCCAAGTGCACGTGTGGACACCCTTATGCTTGAACATGGTGTTCGTTATGGACAATCCGTGATGAGTATAGAAGTCCAATAACAATCACGCCCTTCCAGGTCTCACTGTCATTGCCCACGTGAGCATTGAAGTCCCCCAGCAGAACGATGGAGTCCCGAGCGGGAGCGGTCTCCAAAAAGGGTGGGTACTCTGAACTGCTGTTTGGTGCATAGGCACAAACAACAGTCAGGACCCGTCCCCCAACCGAAGGCGGAGGGAGGCTACCCTCTCGTACACTGGGGTGAACCCCAACGTACAGGCCTTGAAGATGTTGATGGAAAAGTACAGAGAAGGTCAGAAGGAGCTACATTGTGTCTATGTAGATCTAGAGAAAGCCTATGACAGAGTACCCAGAGAGGAACTGTGGTACTGCATGCGGAAGTCTGGATTGGCAGAGAAGTATGTTAGAATAATACAGGACATGTACGAGGGCAGCAGAACAGTGGTGAGATGTGCTGTCGGTGTGACAGATGAATTTGAGGGCAGTTTGTGTTTGAGAGGAGGATTCAGGAGATAGGCTTACATGGAAAAGGATGACGCGCTGTGGCGACCCCTAAAGGGACCAGCCAAAAGGAAAAGAAGAAGAAGAATGTGGTCTGTGTCTCGGTGTTCAAATGTACTTTACGTGTGTTACGTTCTGGGTTATCTTTCAATTATTATTTTGTATACTGGTTGTTATTTGTATGTTGAAAGGACCCGTTTGAAAATGAAATGTTGCATCTCAAGGGCTTATCGTTGAAATAAAAATACCGTGAATAAAATATTTTTTTATTTAAAGCTTTAAAAATTGTGCTATTGAGTGTCTAAATCATAACTCCTCAGCCACCACCATTCCTGAAAGAGTATAGCATAATTTCCAAATATGCCAGAATAATTTCATAAATATTTTATATTTTTTTTATTTTTTGTATTATATTTAAATGCCATTATTAAAAAAGGAGCTGCCACCTCCTCTTATACTAAATAACATATATTGTACTGTATAATTGTTGTATACAGTATTTACCCACTTTAGTTTTTCCATTCATTCATCATTTTCTCCATCGCTGATCCTCATAAGAGTGACGGGTGAGCTCCACTGACAATTTAGAGCCTTCAATTTACCTAATAGTGTGTGTCCTGGTTGTTGTCTTCCCTGTCTCGTACACACCTGCTCCTGAGAGCATCTTCACCACCTGTGCATTTAACCTCGTGTCTCATTCTTTCTAGTCGCCAGTTCGTTGTGCCTTGTCGTCACGTTCCAGCAGTCCTTGTTTCCACGTCACCGACTCACAGTTAGACTAGACCCTGTTCCGATTATCGTCCTTGTCTTTTTGCCTCATGTTTTTGGATACTGTTACATTTTTGGATTGCCTGCGTGTGTACCGACTTCTGCCAGTATATTAAACCTCTGTTTTTGAAACTGTCCATTTGTAGTGGAGTCGTGCATTTTTGGATCCTATCCTCTGTTCCATTCATGACAGAACGAACTAGCCATAACATGGACCCAGCAGACTCAGACCCGGTGCGCAAAGCCCTTCAAGCGCAGGGTCAACGCCTCTCGAAGCAGGATGAGCAGCTTGCTGCCCTCCACCTTCATCTAGAGGTACTGTCAGAGCATCAGGACAATATGATGAGACAGGTGGCCTCACCGTTTGAAGTTCTTATGAAAATGATTCAGAAGAAGGAACCAGTTGGCACAACACCCAATACCGCCATGATACCAAAGTTTCCATGTGAAGCAGTTACCATGCAGCCACCTGCCACCTGCCACCTCCGCTGCTGTCTGCCCACAGCTCTCCAACCGGAGATTCTGGGAATATTAAGACGTTCATCCCTCAGTGCGAACTCCACTTTGAGCTGCAGGCAGCTGCGTTCCCCACCGAGCGGGCAAAGATCGCTTTTGTCATTCCCCACCTGACTGGTCGTGGGGAGGCGTGAGCTACTGCTGAATGGAGCCGCAATTCCGCCGCGTGTCATTCTTGAGCTTCTTTCATCAAGACGATGGAGCAAATTTTCCAGTATTCCATGCCAGATCATGAGGCAGTTCACTCCCTTGTCACCCTACAACAAGGCAAGCGCAGGGTGTCAGATTACACGATTGAGTTTCGCATTCGAGCAGCTGAGAGTCAGTGGAATAACAGGGCACTGCTCGATGCATTTTTTCAAGGACTATCCCCCGCCGTCAAGGATCGTTTGGTCCCACTAGACCTGCCGACCGACTTGGACACTCTCATCGCTCTGGCCAAATCCCTTCCACCCCACAGACCTTATGACGGTTCAGTCGACATGCTGCCTGGAACCACACCTCCACGAGGGAGGTTGTTCTCTCTTTCAGGGCTGGAACACAAGGCTATGAAGGAGTATGTGGATGAATCACTGGCAGCCGGGATTATTCGCCCGTCTTCATCCCCTGCGGGAGCAGTATTTTTCTTTGTGGACAAGACTCTGCAACCCTGTATCGATTACCGGGGTCTCAACGACATAACTGTGAAAAACAGGTACCCTATTCCTCTCATCTCCACCGCCTTTGAGTTCCTGGAGGGAGCCAAGGTTTTCACCAAACTAGACTTAAGAAATGCATATCATCTAGAAAGGATAACGGAGGGGGATGAATGGAAAACAGCATTCAACGCACCAACGGGACATTACGAGTATTTGGTAATGCCTTTTGGAATAACTAACGCTCCAGCTGTTTTCCAGAACCTTGTCAATGATGTCCTGCGTGACATGTTGAATGTGTATGTTTTTTGTCTATTTGGACGATATTTTGATATTCTCCCCGGATGTGGAGACTCACATTATTCATGTCCGCTCTGTATTGCAGCGGTTACTGCAGAATTAACTTTATGTCAAGCCTGAGAAATGTGAGTTCCACAACGCATCCGTTTCTTTTCTGGGTTTCGTGCTGGCTCCAGGTGAAATCAAAATGGACCCTTGCAAAGTTGATGCCGTGACTTATTGGCGCACTCCCACGTCACACAAGGACATACAAAGGTTCTTAGGGTTCGCTAATTTCTACAGAAAGTTCATTAGAAATTTCAGTTCTATAGCCTCGCCTTTGCATGATCTTACCTCGCCACACAGACCTTTCGTATGGAACCCGCTTTGTCAGTCACCTTTTCAGAAACTAAAATCGAGCTTTACCTCCGCTCCCATCCTCAGTTTACCAGATCTCAAACAGTAGTTTATGGTAGAATTTGATGCGTCTGATGCCAGTATAGGAGCAGTGCTCCCCCAGAAATGTCTCAAGGATGGTAAGTTACATCCTTGTGCTTATTTCTCTAAAAAACTGACTCCAGCCGAGAGAATTTATGACATAGGTGACCGTGAACTGCTGGCAGTCAAGGTGGCTTTGGTGGAGTGGAGGGACTGGCTAGAGGGGGACATACTCCGTTTTTAGTATGGACAGATCACAAGAACCTGGAATATCTTAAGTCTGCTAAGAGATTAAATGTGAGGCAGGCTAGATGGGCTCTGTTCTTCACAAGATTCAATTTCACGTTATCCTACCGACCTGGTTCCAAGAATGGTAAGCCAGATGCTTTGTCGCGTATTTTTAGCGTAGAGAATACTTTGTCCGACCCTGAAACCATTTTGCCAGAGTCATGTTTCATTTCTGCTTTTATTTGGGACATTGAGACTGCGGTAAAAGAGGCTCTGAAGAACACTCTTAGCCCTGAAAGTTGCCATGAAAACAGGCTTTATGTGGTTCCGACCTTAATGGGAATAGTCATCCACTGGGCTCACACTAACCGGACTGTATGTCACCCAGGCATTGCCAAAACTCAATCTGTGGTCGAACAGCGCTTTTTGTGGCCCAATGTTAGAAGGGATGTTATCAACTATGTCAATGCTTGCCAGGTATGTGCTGCTAACAAGCCCTCTCGTAAACATCCTGGGGAGTTGCGACCCCTGCCAATGCCACAACGTCCTTGGTCAGACATCTCCATAGACTTTATGACGGGATTACCGGCCTCTAAAGGAAATACCACTGTTCTCACAGTCGTGGACAGGTTCTCTAAGATGGCACACTTCATTGAACTTCTCAAACTCCCCTCAGCAAAAGACACTGCCAAGTTAATGATACATCAGGTATTCAAGTTTCATGGTTTCCCCAAGAATGTGGTATCTGATAGGGGTCCCCAATTCATTTCGTGATTTTGCAGTCTCATAGGTGCTACCGTCAGTCTGCCATCTGGGTTTCATCCTGAAACCAACGGACAAACCGAGAGGCTGAACCAGGACCTGGAGAATGGGCTCCGATGTATCACTGCACAGGAGCCACAATCCTGGTCTCAGAAACTGGTTTGGGTTGAGTTTTCTCACAATTCCCTCACCTCTGCATCCCGTGGTCCATCGCCTTTTCGCTTTGTGCATGGTTACCAACCATCTCTGTTTCCTGCCATAGCCCCAGAGTCCACGGTTCCAGCTGCATTGACCTTGGTGAGACGCTGCAGGAGGACCTGGGAGCGAGCCCACCAGATGCTGCTGCGCCAGGGACGGTCCTACAAAACCGCAGCTGACCGTAGGAGGACACCGACCCGAACTACAAAGTGGGTCAGCAAGTTTGGCTCTCTACCAAACATATTCCACTCCGGGTGGAGTCCAGGAAGCTCTCTCCCAGGTTCGTGGGGCCCTTCCCCATCACAAAGATCATCAACCCGGTCACCATGAAGCTTGGGCTCCCATGGTCAATGCGGGTCCACCCTGCTTTTCACGTCAGCCTGCTCAAGGCCGCCCGGGAGTCCCCTCTGGTCCCGCCTTCCAGGCCCCCGCCTCCCCCCCGGTTCGTGGATGGGGGCCCTGTCTTCACTGTGAGGCAGCTGTTGTCGTCTCATCGAAGGGGGAGGGGGTTTCAATATCTGGTGGACTGGGAGGGCTACGGGCCTGAGGAACGTTCATGGGTGCCGTCTGCGTTTATTGTGGATGACTCACTCATTCGGGACTTCCACGTTGCGCATCCTGGGGATCCGGGGCCGTCTGGAGCCGGCCGTTAAGGGGGGTTACTGTCATGAGTGTGTGTTCTGGTTGTTGTCTTCCCCCTGTCTCGTACACACCTGCTCCTGAGAGCATCTTCACCACCTGTGCCTCGTTCACCCTAATTACCCCTTCCATTTAACCTCTTATCTCATTCGTTCAAGTCGCCAGTTTGTTGTACCTTGTCGTCGCGTTCCAGCATTCCTTGTTTCCACGTCACCGACTCACAGTAAGACGAGACCCTGTTCTGATTATCGACCTTGCCTTTTTGCCTCACGTTTTTGGATACTGTTACCTTTTCGGATTGCCTGCCTGTGTACCGACCTCTGCCAGTATATTAAACCTCTCTTTTTGAAACTGTCCATTTGCAGTAGAGTCGTGCATTTTTTGGGTGCTATCCTGTTCCGTTCATGACAAATAGATTTTTGGGAAGTGGAAGGAAACTGAAGTACCCGGAGAATACCTACGCAGGTACGGGGAGAACAAGAAACTCCACACAGGGAGGCCGGATCTGAGATTTGAACCCCAATTCTCAGAGCTGTGAGGGAGACCTGCTAACCAGTGGTCACCGCGCTGCACTGTCTTCACCTTCTTTTCACACCCAAATTAATTAATGTTCAAATGTGCATACATACCCACACTTCAATACTTTGTGAAAGCCACATGCTGGCTCATTTCCTATATGACATTTAGCATTGATGCCAAAGAGTTCAGTATTGCTTTCATAGGACTGGCTTCGGTCTAAGTCACTCTACCATTTAACACTGTTGGGTAGATTACTTTGGAAATGTAGTTGGTTACAATTAAGTTACCTTACTGAAAATGTAATAGTCGTGTAACTAGTTCACTTACTTTCTCAATGTAAAACAACTAATCGTATTTGATTACTTTTCAATGAATGCATCAACAGGACCCTTGGATGTTTCCTCTAAAAAAAGTGGATTCAAACCAGAGCTCATTATTTTGGAACTTAAACACATATTCGTTCTTTATACAAATAATAAACTGATAACAAAACATGATGAAATGTAAATACATGATACAAAAAAATGTGTTGCATTATATGTACAGTATACAACATGTGTAAAACCACCATGCCATACAATGTTGACCCAACGACAAATGTGGACAATTTAGACGTATGACAACACAGATAAGTAGATGTTCCATAAAAAGCCCAAAATGATATAGCTGAAACTGTTCAAAAGTCAATGTTCTTCTGTGTTCAAAAGAGTAACTATGAGTCTAACCTTTTCAAAAACTCTGACAAAACTAATAGATTACACCACAAGGTCATGTTTGAGACTACAGCAGAATGGCACATGATCAGCGAGAGCCAATCACAGGCGTCGGCTTGAGAAGGAGGCAGTGATATGAAAGAAATCTGAGCTTCTGTGGCTGTTTTTCAAATGTAACTAAATTTGTAATCATGGAAATTTCCAAAAGCAACTGTAATTTATTAGAGGGAATGTACATTTTCTCCAAGTATTGTAATGGATTACAATTACCTCACAGTTCTGAGCACTGGGGTTCAAATCCCAGCCCCACCTGTGTGGAGTTTGCATGTTCTCTCCGTGCCTGTGTGGGTTTTCTCCGGTTACTCCGGTTTCCTCCCACATCCCAAAAACATGCATGGTAGGTTGATTGAAGATTTTAAATTGCCCTTAGGTGTGAATGTGAGTGTGAATGGTTGTTTGTTTATATATGCCCTGCGATTGGCTGGTGTCCAGTTCGGGTGTACCCCGCCTCTCGCCCGAAGATAGCTGGGATAGGCTCCAGCACCCCCGCAACCCTAGTGAGGATAAGCGGATTGGAAGCTGAATGAATGAATGGTTACATGTAATAAGTAGTTTTCTCCTTAACTCAAACTCCATTTCATGATCTAATTTCCCCTCCTCCTCTCGTTATTGTCGATGACTAGAGTGTTAATGATTGCATCTGGCGGTGCCACAAATTAATTCCTGCCTCTCTGGCAAAAAGCTGTTCCCCACCTGATTATGCAAAGCAGGCCTATATTCTCTCTCTTTGAAGTGGTGGAAAAGCTGCTTAGAGATTCCCCTCTAGGAACGGTAGCAACATGGGGAACATCAACAAACCAGAGTTCACACAGAGGTCAGTAAAATGGCAAACCACTTTGTTCCCTCACTTCATCGCCTCATATCATCCACACACATGTTTTGCCTTCACGTAAGACACATTTGGACAAGATACGGCAGCCACATTTCAAAGAGGGTCAACAAAAGTACAACCCCAATTTCAATGAAGTTGGTACGTTGTGTTAAACATAAATAAAAACAGAATACAATGATTTAAAAATCATGTTCAACCTATATTTAATTGAATACACTATAAAGACAAGTTATTTGATGTTCAAACTGATAAACTTGATTGTTATTAGCAAATAATCATTAACTTAGAATTTTATGGCTGCAACACGTTTCAAGAAAGCTGGGACAGGGTCATGTTTACCACTGTGTTACATCATCTTTTCTTTTAACAACATTCAATAAACGTTTGGGAACTGAGGAAACCAATTGTTGAAGCTTTGTAGGTGGAACTCTTTCCCATTCTTGCTTGATGTACAGCTTCAACTGTTCAACAGTCCGGGGTCTCCGTTGTCGTATTTTACGCTTCATAATGCGCCACACATTTTCAATGGGAGACAGGTCTGGACTGCAGGCAGGGCAGTCTAGTACCCGCACTCTTTTACTACGAAGCCACGCTGTTGAACACCCACCTGTTCCCAATTAGCCTGTTCACCTGTGGGATGTTCCAAACAGGTGTTTGATGAGCATTCCTCAACTTTCTCAGTCTTTTTTGCCACCTGTCGCAACTGTTTTGGAACGTGTTGCAGCCATAAAATTCTAAATTAATGATTATTTCCTAAAAGCAATAAAGTTTATCAGTTAGAACATGAAATAGCTTGTCTTTGTGGTGTATTGAATTAAACATAGGTTGAACATGATTTGCAAATAATTGTATTCTGTCTTTATTTATGTTTAACACAACGTCCCAACTTGGGAATTGGGGTTGTAGAACCTACAATAAAAATAGCCAACGAAATGTACTCATTGGTGTCTGTTCACCCTTTGAAGGTGGATGGAACAGATACGGGGCAATTGTATTCAGCACACTATCCTTCTTCAGTAGGGTCTGCTTTATCACCAAGTGTCAGTGTCAGTTTACCTTTTGTTTGAAAATATTTAATTGGTAAGGCACCAACCACTTAGGCAGGCTACATACCAGGGGGGGGGAAAAAAAAAAAAAAAAAAAAAACACGACTGATTATCCCAGACAACTCAAATAATTTTACTTCATTGCAAAACTAGAAAAGGTCACTTAAAAAACAATACTACTTTAGCTAGTAGTAAACACAGCAATTTATTTTCTTATTTTGTTTGGTGTGCAGCCATGCCCACCAGGCTATTTGGTGTGAGGATTACAGATTTTTTCCCCCCCCATCTTTTTCAAACTTATATTCAGTACTTCAGGCGCTAATGCATGAATCTTAATCGCATGAATCAGCCACATCAAGGAGGTCAGCGTCTATAAAAGTGTAGTATTTTGTGCTTATTCAAATTTGGACTGTTTGGCCTCGTCCACTCTACCTGCTGCCATTTTAGTGCTGAGAAGAGTTGTATGCTGTAGTCAAGGCTATTTTGTAGTTAAGGACTGAACATTTCTGGCCGGGTAATTGTTGCACTGACCACTCTGGCATGACAGCACTCAGGTGATGAGCTTCTGGGGGATGATAGAACTTGATGATTTGTTGAAGGATGTATAATTTGATGTAGTGGTACTTAAGTGGTGCTAATCTTGTGTAGGACACCACAGGGGAGCTTTAACTTCAACTCTTACATTTTCTGGTAGCATAAGAGGACATGTTTTAGAAATCACATGAACAGCTTCACATATTTCCAAGTACTACGTTATTTTGATAAAAGTGCACCTCAGTATTCTGACTAAAGGCACAGACCCTAAAGAATCATCCTTCAAATTTAGTTAAATGATCAAAACAAGACATGTACAAGACAAAATCTCCATTCATTGTCTGCAGTTGTGTTTGACTTCTAATTGAGAGCAAAGGGAATTCATATAACAGCATCTCTAAATGATTGATTTGCCTTCAAATAATGAAACATTGCACAGTTGAAAATTGGATCTTTGTTATTGGTAAATGAATGAACTTGTTAATTGAAAGCCAGATGTAAATATTTAGCTTTTTAGGACGCATAAAAGGCGGCACCGTAGCTGACTGGAAGACTCGAAATTGTCCGTAGGTGTGAATGGTTGTTTGTTTATATGTGCCTTGCAATTGGCTGGCAACCAGTTCAGGGTGTACTCCACCTCCTGCCCGAAGATAGCTGGGATAGGCTCCCGCGACCCGCGTGAGGATAAGCGGTTCAGAAAATGGAATGGAAAGAACAAAAATGTAATTAAATACTTTCACAAATCTTTTTCTGAAAAAGACACATTATTTCCTCTTTTTAAGCCGAGACAAAAACATTGGCCCCCAGGTTTTACAAGGCTGGGGAATGACTAGAATGCCCAGTGTGCGGTTATATGAGGATACGCGGCCACACTGTGGCTGCACAGATTGGGTGTTAGATACCAGTCCACTAACACAGTGAGCAGGGCTAAATGTGAAGTAGCTCGATAAGGGATTTGCAATCTCCTCCCAAAGGTCCTCGGGTTCGGCTTCAGGACAGTCTTTGAGCACCGCCTCCACCACGGCAAAGTTCTCTGAGCTGGACATCGTGCATGTTGAATAGACCACTATTCCCCCTGGACGCACAGCTGACAATGCGGACCTGCAGGGACAGGACCACCACCGCACTTCAAGACAAATAGTCTGACAATAAACCTTTTCTGACATTTTGTCCTACGCTTACCAGCCACTGCATTAGGTGCATCGGATGCGATCTAACACAAGGGATAATAAGGCTCAGAGGGGTATTCATTTTCTAATGTTTATTATTGTGGTTGTGGTTTGACATTTAGAATTGCAATGCACCATACTGAGAGTTGTTTCTAATATTCTGACTCGTGTAGATAAATATTTTAAAACTCTCAGTATGATGCAGTGCAGTTGTACAGCATTGCAACTTCGAGAATAAAAATTGTTCAATTATTACCTCTCTGACACATTTCTAATTATTTTGATTAACCTAATGGCCAGTGATTATAATTGAGCGACTCCAATGTGATTTCACTTGATCACTTTTCCCCAACTCCTTCTTCTTGTGGGATTCCTATGCATACAGGTAGATAATTTGTCATTTTGACCAGAGCAACGTCAGTAGTTTGTTAGAAAAGTACAACTCTTGTCCTCGAAATCAAATCTTGGAAGACTCTGCAAACATTTTGACTTGCCGTAGAAGTTGGACTTGGAGCTGCGGCAGCCTGCCTCTTTCCCTTAACCTCTGTTCCACCTGCTGGCCAGCAGACGAGAACAGCCAGCTCCTGTCATTGGAGCATGGAGCGTCAACCAGGACCTGTCACACACACAGCGACATATGCAAGTGAGATGTTGTTCATGCTCTGCTGCTAATCCAGCTTTTCTATTGGTTTGCTCAGAGCCACGCTTTGCTTCCAGACATGAAGATATGACACCCAAGACCCAATCTTAACCCACACAGCACATTTCCACTACGCACCCCCACCCCCTTTTTTTTTTTTTATAACTCTGATCTGTATTCTTAGTAAATGCAATCCCAAGCAACACTCTGATGAAAGTTTTCTCCGTAAGCCCTCTGAAATCAATAAACCTGCAAAATATAATATGATCCAATATAGGAGTTTAAAAACAAAATAACGCTACTTGGTTTTGATCGACACTTTGAGAGAGGTTTTTTTTTAACGTTTAATACTATGGTAGTGGTTTGAGTGATTTGCATTGTGCCGAGAACCATTTATAATATTGTCGCCCGAGGTAAATACAAAACATGTAGCTAAAGGTCATCAAAATATCAGAATACTGTTATCAATAATAACAATAATAATAATAATATCTCTCTTCTTGCATGTGGGGTCAGGTCCTCAATGTGGCATGCAACAAAAATATGCAGCATAGTGAAAACTGAATTTACTTTGACGGATAAATCAGTTTGATAAAATCAAAAACAAAATAGTAAATGTACATGATTAGTAAGCAAATCTGCTCTGATTATCTATCTCATTGTTAAAATTATTTTCATTTGTTAAACTGTTTTTTTTTATTGGTTGCTATTATTTTTGTTGAATACAATGCATGTTATCATAATTTGTAAAACAATGTACTAGTACAAACAAAGATTAACTCCATGCACATTACGAACATAACAGCAGTTCTTTGCTTACTTTGTCATAAATCCCCGCCTCACTTTGCCCAAAGGAGCGTCCATCCCGGGCTGAGACAGCCACTCTGCTGCTCAATGAGTGCGGCAGGAACGACTCCAAGGTTTTAGCCAGCCTGCCGCGTCTGTGACTATCGGGTTCATTACAGAGGAGTAATGCTGGATATTGGGACAAAATCAAAATAACAGCAGATAAAAATACCGGAGGAATGTTCAACTTTCAGCATTAAAAAAACATTTTGTTAAAGGTAGTGTGGTGTGGTGGTATTTAAATATAAAACCTAATAATCATCAATCACAGAGTGAAATATTTGATTGAAATTTTTTATAATTTTGATGATTATATCTTGCAGCTAATGATATCCCAAAATTCACTGTCTTCATAAATAAGAATACTGAGGAGGAACAATGAAAAATTATTTTTACAATAGAAATTAGATTAGATAATTAATTAGATTAATTAGATAGGGAAATACTTTTCAATTCCTATGTGTTTAATTAATCTTTGCAGCTTTCCATTTGTGTATGCATGTGTGTGTGAAAGGGTAAATGTGAGGCTTTGTAAAGCGCTTTGGACACAGGATGGCGTAGATAAAGCACTATAGAAGTCCAGTCGATTTACCATTTGACCATGTATAATACATGTTTTTTTTGTTTTATGAAACTACTGAAATAAATATTTTTTTCTACAATATTCTAATTTACTGTGATACAGGTCACCTGTATACTGTATATAGTATGAAAATAAAAATATACAATCCTCAAATTGTTGATTTTTTTTCTTAGCTGCGCCAGGTACAACATATGACTGTTATGACTCTCAATTAAAGTGAACAAACTGTGCTCCTGTGAAGTTGTTTGAGGATTAATTCTTAAAAGGCTGCTTAAGTGAAACAGTCACCTGGGGTGGCACACTGCATTATAGCAAAAGCTTTGCCCCCGGGAGCAGCGCAAAGATCCAAAACCTTCTCTCCATCTCTGACTTGCAAAGCGAGCACTGGGAGCAAGGAGGCGGCGTTGAGGAGGTAGTACTGCTTCAGCTGGCCCGGCCTGTGAGCCTGGGATGGAAAGCGCAGCGGATTTGGGTGGATGTAACACTGCGGTGAATAGGAGGGCGGACCGAGGCGAGGTTTTGATTGAGCCTGCTGAATGGGCGCTTGAGAGCTGTTGTCAAGCTGGAGATGGGAGTTATCACTAGGAGACTTGGACGTTTGACATTCAGCACTGAACTCTGTGCGCAAAACACCAGGCGATGCCAGGGCGTCTTTCTGAGGCAGTAGTGTGGAAAAGCCTTTTGACAAGAGGACACGCTTTATGTCTGTCACTACAGTGAAGCGATTGAGCAATACCCCATATTGCCACGCTGGAGGGTCAAGCAGCACAGATCTGTGAAACACAAACACTAACAGTAAGCAAACATTGTAGGGAATAAAAACAACGCATTAATATTGACAACCATATTGACCTCACAGATGTCCACAAATCCCCGAGCTCTTCACTATACTGCTGGTCAAAATGGTCCAGAATTAGCTGACATGAAGATCTTGCTTTTTTACTTCTTTGGATTACCTGTTATGAAGAGAATGCCATCAGTTTCTTATTTAGAGGTATCACCTTAGATGTAACTGACTAGCAGCAATCCATAGGAATAGCACTCTGAATGTTTATACAGGGATGAGTCATCCATCCTTGTGACCTTATTTGATTCCCTACCAGGAGGCGACAAGAAAATATGTTGCCATTCATAGAATTCTCCTGCTCGCACATTAAGGTTATTTTTGTCCAGAGTACATTTACATAAAGAGACTGGAGACTTGGTTAAATAAACATACTTCAGCTAATGCAGAGTGAGGTACTAGTACCACAAGTGGTATGCCGGCTCTCTCTAATGGCACTTGAAAGAATCATTGCCTGAGTAATAAGTACAGTTCAGTTGTATATAGCGTTTGAATAAAATCCGTTTGCATTTGAGATTTAAGAACTATTGATCTTGAAACTTTTTTAGGTCTAACTCTTATTTGTTTTTATTTGCAATCAATTTAAATTGAATTATTATGCAAGTGCAGTTTTGTCCCCCCCCCCCCCCCATCACAGAATTTACTGTAAAACGCAGTGTTACTGTTCAAACTGTGCGTCATGTTATAGTGGTTTACAATAATATCAAATCATACGATAGTAAGGAACAAAAGCTCTGTCACATTTTTGATGAAGCTGGAGAGATATTTTTTTAAGGTGGTACTAAAAAGTTTGAGAACTACTGATCTAAAGAATAAAAAGTAGTGTTATTAAAACGTTTAGTATCGACAAAAATATTATAATCACCTCCATGTGGGATGCAGAGCATTCCAAACAACAACAACAAAATATTGATACAATACAATGTTAAGCATGTTGATATAATGTTATTATGTACCTG
Organism: Phyllopteryx taeniolatus; assembly: GCF_024500385.1. NCBI lineage: Eukaryota > Metazoa > Chordata > Actinopteri > Syngnathiformes > Syngnathidae > Phyllopteryx > Phyllopteryx taeniolatus. The sequence goes on from NC_084503.1 coordinate 18,394,922, forward strand.
ATGGACTGGCAGTCTGTACGACAGTCAAAAGCGGAGCAATATTATCTTCTTTTTTAAACTCGACTTGTAGCAGAACTCATTTTTATGTCTCGGTTTTACTTTAAGGTGTAATGTAGTGGCGACACCTGCTGGGAAAAAGGGTGAAACATACCATGCAAGGATTTACATCGAGGTCAAACTACTTTTTTTTTTTTTTTTAATCAATGCTGACACTCTAATTAACACATTTGTGCTTAGCTTTTGTAATGAGCATAATAAAAGAGCAGCGAGTATAAAACTTTGTCTCGTAAAATAATAACAGCGACACGTGTTGAGACATAAAGCATCTCTCGTAGGCAGAAAAGTCAAGTCGAATTTGAATTTGATCGGTTTACCTGCGGGACTGAGGCTTGTTTTGGCTTCTTATGTTTTCGAACGTCATCGCGAACTGGATGAGCGGCTGACGAGCACAGAAGTCTCGACGTCAGCTTCCCACTTCTGCCGTTTAATATCCTCCGTAAGTATACTGGAAATGTCAACATTTGATTGTTCCATGAAGACCTAAATGGAAGCACAGTGGTGAGCTTTAAACGTATCATAAACCACCGGCATGTTACTGCTGTTACTTGCTGTAGTTTGGAGGCTTTGAGAGCGGACAGCGCCATCAGGTGGACTGGAGTATACAGGCTCCAGCTCACCCACGACCCTAATGAAGATGGCTGGACAAGGCACGGTGGCACATTATTTTGAGTGTGCTTTTTGCCTGGAACGGGCCCGCGAACCAATTCCTGATCCAGACCCAGCAGTTGAGTATCGCTGCTTTAGACCAGCGGGCAACATACGACTCTCCAGGCACAGGCACACATTGACCCTCAAGCACCTCCCATTTCGCCCTGGATGAAAAAAGCGCCATTTTTGCTGCAGCCCATTTTTTTCCTTCATTCATACATTTAAATAAAAATAAAATTAGCCTCTGTCATGAATTCCACCCAAAGTGTTTTGATATTTGATGGTCTTTTTTTTCAATCTTTGGGAGAATTGTACATATAATCCCACCTTTATTTATTTGGGGTTCATCAGCGGCACTTTAAATGGTGGCAAATGTGTGTTGACCCCCATTTAATATGAGCTTGAAAGTGATTTCTTCATTCTGGAAACAGTCACATCCCAATTTATTAGGGTGTGTGTACTTGTGCAACCACATTATCTCAGTTGTTCATTTCACTTCCCCTCTCAAATATATATTTTTTCAATTGAGTCATAGAGGACACAAGTTCACTAATAGTGGGGAAAAAAGTTTTTGGTCTCATTTCTGTAAACAAAAAAAATCTGCCTTTTGAACAGGGGTCTGTAGACTTTTTAAATTCACACCACCTTTGTTAATAGTTGTTTTAGTGACTGTGTTGATTATGTTAACAGCAATAAATACAAATGTAATATAGCATTCTGTTTTTCCTTAATATAAATCATTTTGGCGATGGGAGCACTTTTTTGGCCTTGAGCGCTTGCCCGTAAAAATGTCTATGTATATGGCTGCGGCTCGCTCCTTTCGAAATCTGGCAGTTATATTATCACGAGTCCTGTAATATTTGTTACATTAATTTTCCCTTTTTTCACCATAAATTGGTTCATTAAAATTCATGTATTCAATTTGTATTCATTCATCACATAAAATAATTTGCTAGTTGATTTATTGAAGATAAAATAAAAACAATTAGTAAAACAAACAATTTAAAATATAGGGTTAACATTCTCGAATGCATTTTATTACATAATTGTTTTAGCGATCATAATTTAACATAAATATTACAATTGAACATTTGATTTACATTACTAATGCTGTACCCTTGTAATGTTGCTTCATTAATGTGGCTTATTTTCCTATAATTGGTTCACTTAATTTATTAATTTTATTATTCATTGATCTCATTATTATTGATTTACTTGTAAATAGAAAAAATGAAAATAAATATTGCATTTAGATATAACTATTTTAAATGTATTGCTGAATTATTGCATATATTTTACATACACATTTAAAGCTGGTCCATCTGTTCGTTTTAAAAGTCAAATGTGGCTCATATTGATCTGATATTGGCGCTTGTTTCCGCGCTTCTGAGCGCACGCACCCAACACCGGAAGTCAACCGAAGGGTTCATCGCGCATGCGCAATCCTCTCTCTCTCTCTCGCGTTCGACCTCCACTCGTCACCGGTAAGGGCTTAACTCTTCTGTCACAGCGCCGTTTAAATTATAATTTCAAAACAATATGTGTCGCCTGTACGCTACATTTTCCACTTCAAACAAGCAACATTGTTCTGTTGTGTTGCGCTAGCTTGTTGTCAGCCACATTTTCGCTTGTATTCAACGCTGACCTTACTTGTTTGTACAAGCCCACTCTTCCACTAGCATTGTTCCTGTGCTGAAGCAAGTTGCCTTCAGCATTTCAATGAATGTGTACCTTGTGATGTTTTCAATGGATTTTGTCTGTCATTGTGCAGCCCTCTTAATCATCTCCAGCTCCAGTGCTTGACCCGACGAGGACGTCCTATCGTCATGTATGCCTGTGCTAAGTTCGTCTCGACGCCCTCTCTGGTGAGGCGACGCAAATTGCGTGGAAATGACAACGCATAGACGTCAATGTGACATTTCGTTTCGAGTTCGTGGCAGCTCCATGAGTTGAATTGTGTTCGGAGCCTTTCTGCTCTGTAGTTTGCTCGATGCGTTGCTCTGCCAGTGACCCTTTGCTAACGAGTTAGACTGCGTGAGCAAGGACGACGCAGTCAGTTGGCCGACCACTCTCAGGGTTAAACGCATTCAATTAACAACAACGACGAAAATCTTCATCAGGGGTGGGCAAGGTTTTGTGCTCGAGTGGCAGACAGAAGGGCCAAGTTATTTGTAGATGACGTTTAAAAAAAAAAAAAAAAAAACAAAGTCAATGCAAGATGTGTAAAAGGGTTTAATTCAATAATTTCTCATGTTGTATTTATAATTAATTATAGCGAACCGTATATGTAAAATAGTTTATTTTGCTAATAGTTTGTATTTTGGTCTTTACAATTAAATTAAATTCTTTGATTAATACATTTAAATGATAGGGGAATGGCTAAATTAGTGCAACAAATATTACAGGACTCTTGAGAATGTAAACAGTTGGTGGGCCAAATGAAAGACTGAAGCAAGACTGTTTTGTGGCCCATGGGCCATACTTCGTCAAACCGTTGTCTATGTTGTGCTTGGATTCTTCACCTTATATCAATATTAGTACTGGTTATTGGGGTCTAAAAAAAGTATATTGCATTTCATGCAGTACATATACAGAATCCAATCAGCTATATACGGAACCTACTAACCCATTCGGCAAAACGGGTAAAAGCACGTTGTCCTCGCTCGGGGTGAATGGCGAAGGGGACCGTGACATAGCAGCCATGTGAATTTTAAACATCTATAATGTCTTCTTTTTTTGTTTGTTTTTGTTTTTAAACAAGATGTCACCACAGAGCCAGTGATGACATTATCCAATGTTTAGGCTTCTTTTGTGTTTACATATCTCAAATCAAAAGTCAAACTTTGTCTACAGAGCATTTTTCTGTCCAATGACATGCAACTCAAAGTGCTTCACAGTTCAAATCAATCCCCTCCCACCACTCATCCACACAGACATCATAATATGTTTGTATAAATAAATGATTTGCGGGCTTGGTCCCGATCATCATGAATAGTGGGGGTTTACAGTAAAACATAAATACTGTAGATTAAAGGTTGGAAGCTTTGTACTGTGTACAAGGTTTCCTCGGTTTAAGAGGGAGTTGCGTTCCTACAACAGACCCATCATAGCCTTACAGAATTAACATATACAACAAATACACATTTGTATGACAAACACTTCAATGCCATAAATATAACCTTCGTCTTGGGTGACTCCATATTCTGACGCCAATGCGCTAAGTAGTTCAGTGCGAACCGTTGGAACCTCAGAATGTATGTCAGTACCACTATAAACCAAGGGCCGTCTGTAAAATGTATACATTTTCTCTGAATTTGATCAGACTTGCACCACAACTAGTGTCTGTTTAGACAATTATGAGCGCTCTATTAGAAGATGAATTATTTTACTACATCACGACATCGTTCCCATGTTCTGTTCCTCTTTATACAGGTCCGTGCAGGATCTCGGGCTCTGTACAGGCCACTGTCAGCAGCTGTAGTATCGGATGGTAAGAGGGCAGAGGTGAGCAGCTATCTATACTGTAATTTTGCGCAGTTGATGTCATTTTTATCAAGTGGGATTTAATGGACAAAGTTCAGAGTAACAGCATTACAATTCCAAATAAAGAACTAAAGTTGTAATACCTTTTCTTCAAGTGATTCATAATGGATTATACTGGCCTTTGACTGTTTATTGCTTCATTGCTGTTGATTACCTGTAATTAATTTTATGGGGGAAATCCCAGAGGTCAAGCTTTTAGAGGTCACAGCTGAGCTGACCTCAAAACTTTACGGTTTGTTTGGGATATTCCATTAATTATTGCATGTTTGAAGCACTTGGGGGGGCAAATATATTCACTCAAATAATTTTAAAAAACTGCTAACAGGATTAGAATGTCTACTGGAAAACAGAGATCATTAGGGGCTTTTCCACCAACCAGCCCAGGAACTTTGAGTTCCTGGTAGTAAAAGGTTCCTGTGGCCCATGTGGTTTGTTTCCATCGCACTAATTAGTTCAGAGTAGCTTCAGCAAATGAGGCTGATGTTGCGCATTACTGACACCTACTGAATCAAAAAAATGCTGGCATTTCAAGCTTTCAATGTAAATTTCAATTATTTTTGATACCTTTAAAACTTTACCCTTGATCCAGGTGAGGCAATTGAGAACTGATTCACATTTGCAATGCCAACCTGGCACCAGACAGTCTTTGAGCTAGGGAGTTTTATTATATACATGTACATTTCAATAAATTTGAATATATTTATTCAATTTCATTGAGATGACATACCTAAATGGATTGCGGAACAGAAGCTTGCAGATGATGTGATTTATCAGATGGAAAATGCAATAGGGAAATGAGCCTGAAGCTTTGAACAGTTCCACTACAAATTAATAAATCACATCTATAATCATCTGCAGCCTTCTACATTTATTTATATACTTATTCAAAAAGACAAGTTTTTCTCATGTCTTGGCATTCAGGCGTTTATATTTTTCTTCATGCAAGTTCTCCAGCTTTAGAGAATAGCCGCTCAGATGCCTTTCATGGAACCTTTATTCAACATGTACTGTGATGTAATAGTTACCTTGTTACTGTATCACATTGTACAGTTTGTATACGCATTTGCTTCTATTCTGTCTGCAGACAGGTTGTCATTGCAAATACCTTACATGGATAGGGTTCAATAAAAAAATTAATGACTTCATGAACAGCTCCTACTCAGTTTTTAAATACACCAGTGTGTAGTATTTATCTGTAAATGTGTTTGCATGAAAAAATAAAGACAGTCCATTGCAAATATTTATTTGTAAACTTAAGTTTTTTTTTGTTTTTTTTTTGTATTTTTTTTTTTTTTCTCCCCCCGTGACTGACTGGATTGTATCAGTGCTTCCCCATCGGTCAGCCTCACGCCGGTGTTCGTCTCCTCTGGCGCAGCCGAGGAATGACGCACACGCCCGCTTGGGCTCGCACCTCCGCTCTTTAGCGGGACCAAGTCGGCCAGCGGTGGACATTGCCGCCGGGGCGGTAGCAGATCTCTCCGCAAGCTTGTGGCAAGGTCCGCCGCCGCGAGGTCTGCCACGTTCGATCGGCGATTCGGAAGTTTTTCTTTTCAATGTATTTTGATGCTCTCATTTCGAGCCTTGCGTAACACCGCATAATGGCGGCTGTGGATGAAAAAGTAAATGCCTACAGAGGTCTGTCAACCAATCAGCGTTCGTCAGCACAGCTTGCCCCCTCAAAGAGTTCCCGGTAGCTCTCAGAAGACACCACCTGCTGGGAGGAACCAAATAATCCAGGGGGGACCTTCCGTACCGTGGTATTTTTTTATTTTTTTTGGTGGGGACAGGGGGAACTCACGCTACCAGGGTAGCTAGGGAAGTTCCTGCAAAGGTTCCTGTGGTGGGAAAGGCCCCATTATTGAAAGACCTGTGACCTTTACTTTAACTGGATTATTTTCTTTTTCTAGACTACTGCATTCCTCCCACTACATGGAATTGCCACCTCCCAGCAGCAGGTGTTGCTGCGTGGATTTCAGACCAGCGCGGTGAGCCGTGACATCGACACTGCTGCCAAGTTCATTGGAGCTGGAGCTGCCACTGTCGGAGTGGCAGGATCTGGAGCTGGTATTGGGACAGTGTTCGGTAGCCTCATCATTGGATATGCCAGGTAAACCGTGTTGTACCAACATGGTTGGAATCTCTCTGCCAAATGTAAAAAAATACATATATATATATATATAAATATATAAATGTGATGGGTAACAGAGAGGTCATTTATAGTTTGGGGTGTACAAGGGAAGATGTGGCATGTTTTTGCCAAACATTTTAATTTGTAAATACTGTTATTTTTTTTCTTCACAGGAACCCTTCTCTGAAGCAACAGTTGTTCTCTTACGCCATCCTGGGCTTCGCGCTCTCCGAGGCCATGGGTCTCTTTTGTCTGATGGTTGCGTTCCTCATTCTGTTTGCAATGTAACCCATTTTAAGATTGCTGCAGCCAGGGACGTGTCACAATGTTAGCAAGAATGAGCAGTCTGCATGTCCGTGAATGGTACAAGAACTCAATCATGGTGCTTAGTCCTCATTGTCTGAAATGATTGTGAACAGTTGGCAAACCCACCATTTTTAATGGCTTTTGCTAATATATTTAATCCTTTTTTTTTTTTTTTTTTTTTTTGGTTAAAGATCTCACAACAAAAGAAACCATTGGATCAGTGAACTCTGTTTGGGCATTTTAATTCATGTATTTTGAAACATTTCCAGGTTAATTTGAAAATGGAAATCAATCTCAGTATGAAAATCTAGTTTTCATGCAGCGATATGAGGGAATAATTTGACAGTAAAAATTTACTTAATTTTGGGAATCTTTCACTTGTAAATTGCAGTGGCGGGTCCTGCATTCGGTACCTTTGCCTTCGGTGAGGGCTGGCCTGACCAGCAGTCACATTTTGTGCATAAAAAAGTCAATACAATACAAAAACACAACATGCAATTTCCACGCATTTCATCTTGGCTCCAACAAGTTTTGCCCTGCCAACCAATCGGAGGATGGAAAAATGACGTCATTGATGAGGTGAGGTTGATTTTGAAATCTGATTGCTTAATTAAACAGTCTCATTGCAATGTAGTTCACATTAGCCAGCACTACTGATTTTGAAAGCCCCAGGCAGTTTAGATTGTCATTGCAGCAAATAGAGGCTCAACTCTAATAGGACAAAAAAAAGTAATTCAGTATGACTGGAAGCAGTACAGTCAAGACAAATGTTATGAAATGAAGATAAACAAAGGGGGGGGGAATACAACTTCATGAAAAAAAATATGACTTTGTAAACGTGGGTCAGTCTTGCTATTGTTTAGGCCAGCAGAGAAGGTCCTGTCCTGTCCTCTGGCAAATTGTAAATGCCAAAGGCACATTGGGAAGAGCAGTTGGTTAATTTTAAAAAAATAGAATTACACTTTTTATTGTACAACCTTAAACTGCAGTGTCTTAAACAGGTATAACTAATACATTAGTACTATGGAAACAGGAATCACAGCAAAGTCTTGGGATAAATTGATCCGATGGTCCAAGTTTCTTGAAAAAATTATGCAATGCCACAAGAGGTTCAAAAAAGCTACAAACACCTCTCAGTATGATGCAGTGCACCTGTGAGTTCACAGTCTCACAGTTCTAAGGCTTATGGTTCGAATCCTGGGTATGGCCTTCCTGTGTGGTTTTTCACCTCGGGTCTTGAGTGGGTTTTCTCCAGGTACACCGGCTTTCTCCCACATTCCGAAAACAATGCATGTTAGGTTAATTGAAAACTAAATTGTCCATATGTGTGAATGGGTGTCTATACTGGCTGGTAACTAGTCCAGGGTGTACCCAGCCTCTCGCCCAAAGTCAGCTGGGTGAGGCTCCAGCTCACCTGCAAGGCTGTGACCCGAATGAAGCAGTATTGAAAATGGATGGATAAAGTATATCATCAACCTACTCATAATATTAGCTAAATTTCATTCTATTCATTGTATAAGGACCAAGTTTTACTGTATATTTCATATCGGGATAATTTTGAATAATTCTATCCACCCCAGGCTATAGATGAGGGCCAGAAGATCATGAACTCGATCATTTAATTAAAGAAAATATTTTTTGAAAAGCTTATGTTTATATGTAGCGGCACGGTGGACGACTGGTTAGAGCGTCAGCCTCACAGTTCTGAGGACCCAGGTTCAATCCCCGGCCCTGCCTGTGTGGAGTTTGCATGTTCTCCCCGTGCCTGTCTGGGTTTTCTCCGGGCACTCCGGTTTCCAACCACATCCCAAAAACATGCATTAATTGGAGAGGCTAAATTGCCCGTAGGTGTGACTGTGAGTGTGAATGGTTGTTTGTTTGTAGGTGCCCTGCAATTGGCTGGCAACCAGTTCAGGGTGTACCCCGCCTCCTGCCTGATGACAGCTGAGATAGGCTCCAGCACGCCCGAGACCCTAGTGAGGAGAAGCGGCTCAGAAAATGGATGGATGGATGGATGTTTATATGTTTTATTTATATGTTAAGCTCCGTGTATACTACAGTCCCCTCCAAAGATACTGGAACAGCAAGGTCAATTCCTTTGTTTTTTGTTATATACTGAAGACATTTGGGTTTCAGATCAAAAGAGGAACATGAAACAAAAGTTCAGAATGCCAGCTTTTATTTCATGGTATTTACATTAGATGTGTTAATTCAGGACTGAGCAACTTTTGTTTGAAGAACACCCACTTTTCAAGTGAGCAAATGTATTTGATCATGTGACTGATGGGTGTTTTGTAGTTGCTCAGGTGTTACCTTTTAGATTGATTGCTTAAACATTAGCGCTTGTTTTTGTCTTTGGGTTTCACCTGTGAAAACTGCCTTTGCTCTTAAACAAACATGAAGACCAGAGAACTGTCTATGGGAGAAAAGCAAACCATTTTGAAGCTGAGAGAAGAGGGAAAATCCATCAGAGCCATTGCACAAACCAGTGGGGATAGCCAATACAACAATTTGGAATGTCCTGGAAAAGAAATAAAATACTAGTGTACTGAGCAACAAACATCGAACAGGTTGGCCAAGGGCATGAACAGCAGTTGATGACAGAAACATTGTGAGAGCTGTGGAGAAACACCCAAAGACAACAGTCAGTGACATCACTGCCAACCTTCACAGGGCACAGGTGAAGGTACCACAATCCACTTTTTGAAGAGGACTTAGAGAGAAGAAATATACAGGCCATACCACAAGATGCAAACCACTCATCAGCAAAAAAAGAATCGGAAGGCCAGATTGGATTTTGCAAAGTAGTATAGAGATGAGCCACAAAGGTTTTGAAACAAAGTTTTATGGACCCAAGATTAACCTCTACAAAAGTGATGGAAAGGCCAAAGTATGGAGAAAGAAAGGATCTGCTTGTGATCCAAAACACACAAGCTCATCTGTGAAGCATGGCGGAGGTAATGTCATGGCTTGGGCATGCATGGCTGCTTCTGGAACAGGCTCACTAGTCTTTATTGATGATGTAACTCATGATGGTAGCAGCAGAATTAATTCTGAAGTCTACGAAACCATTTTGTCTGGCAATTTACAGACAAAAATGCATCCAAACTAATCGGGAGAAACTTCATCATGCAACAAGACAATGACCCAAAATACACTGCCAACACAACAAAGGACTTCATCAGGGGGGAAAAGTGGAAGGTCTTAGCAAGTCAATCACCGTCAATTATCCTTGACACAATAAGTATGCATTTTACCTCCTGAAGAGGAGACTGAAGGGAGAAACCCCCAGAAACAAACAAAAAATGAAAGAGGCTGCCGGAAAGGCCTGGAAAAGCATTTCATATGAAGAATGCAACAGTCTGGTGAAGTCAATGGATCGCAGGCTTGATGCAGTTTTTGCAAGTAAGGGTTATGCCACCAAATATTAAGTTATTCACTTTAAGTTAATTTATGGCTGTTCCAATACTTTTGCTCACTTAAAAAGTGGGTGGTTTCAAACAAAAGCTGCTCTGAGTTGTTGAACACAGCTAGATGGAAATACCAGAAAATAAAAGCTGTTATTCTTAACGTTTGTCTCCTATTCATCTTTTTATCTGAAACCTGTTTGGTAATCTGCTGAAGCCCACGGTCATCTCTTTTGCTGGTGCATCTTCTCCTGCCACATTTTCTCCTTCCACTGGACTTTCCATTGATATGCTCTGTGAACAGCCAGCCTCCTTGGCTATGAACTTTTGTGGCTTACCCATCCTATGGAGGGTATCAATGATGGTCTTCTGGCCAGTTGTCGAGTCTGAAGTCTTCCCCATATTGAACTGAAGCAATTTAATGACACCTGGGGAAACTTGTGCAGGTGCTTTGAGTGTAGTAGATGATGAGTGTGTGACACTCAGTTTAAAAAATTCATGGCCTGCAAAACTTGGGTTGACTTCTTCACAGTATTCTAATTTTTTGAATTCCGGATTTTTTTTGGGTTTTATGAGCTGGAAGGCCAAATTATGTAAAAAATAAACAAAAAAATCATTGAAATTGTTTAAATTGTTGGCCCTGAATCTATAATGTATGAAAGTTTTACTTTTTGAATGGAACTATGGAAATAAATAAACCTTTCCATGATATTCAAATTTTTGGGAAGGGTCTGTACATGTCCTGGCTAAACAATGTTTAGTTGCAAATGTGCTCATTATTCCTATTAAATGTAACTTTTTAATTAATCAAATCAATGATTTAAATAGACCACAATTTGCTTTTGTAAAGAGAATAATCTGCACCAATAATATTAAAAATAGTATAAAGGAGTTTTTTTCTATTCATGTCCAAAACATGTTGCTAACTAGTGCTGTGTTAGCTGTTGATGTTTGGTGACTGAGTTGTGATGACTAGTTTAGCTGGCCGTTGTTGCCTTAACTTCAAGACATAGCTGAATGTCCTTAAATCTGGCCTGCACGTCTTGGATGACAGCATGTGTTCAGTCCACCATTATTCATGACTCACTTTTAAAGGAATGGACCATAGGAGGCATGAAATGCAGTACATCATGTTGCCACAAGAGAGAGCCAATAGCTCACACTTGAATTAACTATTGGGCCATTCACCATGCACTGCCCAGAGGTGAAGTACAGTACGGGGGGAGATGACGTAGGCCTACATTCAATGGCCAAAATATCTGGTACGCGAGAAAAATGAGATCCACCAAATTGCGATGTTGGTATCAAACAATATGGATTTGCATCACATGATCGATGTTTATTTTGCCAGCCAGATCAACGTAATACAGTATTTGGCCTATTGACGAGATGTTCTAATTTGTCATTTCCCCCTGGCATCTACTGTACTACAGTTGTGTTCTTAACAAGATGTAATAATGCATGTTTTTGTTGATATGTGCCGACGGAGAGCGTGCATGACTCACAAACAGCATGCACGTTTGTTTTTCTGGATTGCCAGCACGTACCGCTCAGCTTCTCCAAATGGACCTGGCCAATGAAATATTGATATCCGTCAGGCTTTTAGTGGGCTTTCCCTTCCCAAATATCGGCGTAGGAGGAGGATGCTCCATTTGGCTTGACGGAAGGGAAATTCCTCCGCTCTTCCAGCCACCCCCCTCCGCCGCGCGAGGCTGCCATTACGCACGACTATAATAAGAATGGGCCGCGAGTCTGCGTGACGTCACATCTGCTTCTGTATAAATAAAGTGAGCGGCGACCACTGAAAGAAAGGCACGACTGCGGGATTCCTGAACCAGGCATCGTTGGATTTATTGGCAGCACCTAGTAAGTGATTTCATACATTTTTGGTTTGAGATAATAAACTGTAGGTCGTGATTTGATCGACCTTTAGCCGTACAGGACCACACCGATAAGTCTTGGTCCATGTGTCCACAGGACCTCTGTTTTAAGCAATGACTTTGAACAAGAGCGACAAATTGCGCAGCATGGACAAGAGGAGAGGCAGCACGCCCTTCCCCGTGAACATGGCCAACCTGCACCGCAGAAGCATGCCGGTGGACGACAGGGACCTGCGCGCCACCGCCGTGGACCCGAGCGGACAAAACCACGAGCTGTCCAAGATGCTGCGCTGCACCACCTACTCCCAGAACGAGCAGCACCGGGGCAGCTGCGCCTCCGACTCCTCGGACTCGGTCATCTCCACCGGCAGCGAGGCCGACTCGCAGGTGCACAAGGTGGTTCTCCTCGGGGAGCACGGCGTGGGCAAGTCGAGCCTGGCGCGCGTCTTCGGCGGAGTTGAGGACGCTGCTCACGACTGTGACGAAGCAGGTAAACGATGCCGTGCAGACAATCAGTCATCATCCCTCGCGCGGCGAGTTCATCGTGCCCTTAACTGTGTCACCAAAGGTCAATTCAAATACTGAGCAATTCAAAACGTGCAAAAGATTTCGACAGAAAGAGCCCACAGCCACTTTAAAACAGTTGACTGTGATCCGGGATACTTGCCCAGTAGTGCTGCACTCGTTTGATTTCCATGCAGGCAGTTCCCACTCATAGTGAAGGTGTTAATGAGAGTTGTGTTTCTCGAGCTACAGCTCTGCAAAAACATCCGTTTCTCTGATTTAGCTATTTACCGTAATGGTGTATGTTTGAGTAAAATAATTCCCCCCACCCTAAATCCTAAAAACAAATGACAGCATGACTCCCAGATACAAATATTGTCAATTTGAAAATGTATTTGCAGAAAATGCAAATTGTCAAAATCCCAAAAGAGCTCTACTGAGTCCAGGGTCCTTCTGCCCGATGTCCACTGGGATAGGCTGCTGTCCTTAACAGGAGAAGCGGTATAGAAAATGGATGGATGCATTCATATAACAGTTGTGTGAATCCGTGATGGCAAATTTGCTCTGATGGATTGGTTTCTTATTTCTGCGTGCAAGAGTGTACACATATTGATTATTGCTATTTCCATCTCCAGCGCTGCACTCAGCTGTCACAAACACATCCAATAATGCTGTATAACACTAAGCAAAATCTAGTGTCAAAGGCCAGCCCATAAATAGATGTCATCTCTTCCAGAATGTACATTGCAAAATAAATACATTGCTTAAATATGCTATTTTGGTGTAACGTAGTATTTGTATTTGTTTCTACCACTTCAGGGAACTCCTATGACAGATCTATTGTGGTGGATGAGGAAGAATCAGCTATTGTGCTGTATGACATCTGGGAACAGGTGATGTTCATAATCATAATTACCATTTATACAAATTAATATTCGTCATCAATATATGACGCTGAAAACTAGAATCTTTTTTTACTATAAAGGATAACAGCCAGTGGCTAAAGGAGCAGTGCATGAGGATGGGTGACGCCTACATCATCGTGTACTCGGTGACGGACAAATCAAGCTTCGAGAAGGCGTCGGAGTTGCGAATTCAGCTGCGCAGGGCCAGACAGTCTGAAGATATTCCCATAATCCTTGTGGGCAATAAGAGTGACCTGGTGAGGTCCAGAGAAGTGTCAGTTGATGGTGAGTCCTTATTTTTAACCCTATGTAGCCAAACTAATAAGACAAAGAAACTGTTTCAAGTAAAAGTTTTGGGTGAGCTGGCATTTTAAGAGATCAGCTATTTAGAAAGAAATCTCTTTTCTTAGGACTAAATGTGCATAGTTAACTTCTCAGTGAAGTCATATTTCTCCCTCGATTGTGATTGTTATTGCAGAGGGGAGTGCTTGTGCGATGGTGTTTGACTGCAAGTTCATAGAGACGTCGGCCTCCCTACACCACAACGTGCAGGACCTGTTTGAGGGCATCGTTAGGCAAATCCGCCTGAGGAAGGACAGCAAAGAGGAGAACGCTCGACGCATGGCTAACTGCAGGCGGAGAGAGAGCATCAGCAAGAAAGCCAAAAGATTTCTGGGCCGCATGGTTGCACGCAAAAACAAGAAGATGGCTTTTAGGCAGAAGTCAAAGTCCTGCCATGACCTCACAGTTCTTTGAGAACTACATTGGACACAAAGACTTTCCATCTTTTCTTGGCCTCGGAAGACCCAGCGCTGTGTGTTTTTTATTTGAACACTAACTAAAATGGACTAATAGAGCTGTACAGAAATATATTTTTGATCTTCAGACACCAAAAGCAAAGTCTATAGTAGAAGACAGACTTGACTTGTCATATCATGTTAATGGTGTTCACATGCATGAAGCTTTGCCTATTTATTTCATTTTGTCTGCCTTAATCCACAAAGGTTTTTTTTCTATTAGATTGCAAAGATTTCCTTTTCTATTTTACTGAAAGGGATCATCGATGTTAAAATAGTACCATGAATGATGCTGAATGCAACATACATACATCTCATTATGCACACGGCCATAAAGCATCACAAGTATTCTGGAGTAATATTCACTTGAAGGACGGTACGCAGGTTCGTGCCTCAGTCAAGTTAAAAGAACCTGCAGCATTAAGAGAAACTATTGCAGTTGTTCTTTAACACTGAGTTCAATTTTTGAAGCGGTATGCTGTATTTGTCTTGTAGACATTCAGGTTTTCTTTGTCTTCGATATATATTTTTTTTCAATAAATTTTCAAATGAAAATATAAAACCTCTTATTTCCTGCAGCGAAAAAAAAAAGAAACAATGTTTTGGTTGAGTGAAAGTGAGTACTGTGATTTTCACCCTCTTGAATATTCATTTGAGGCTGTCAGCGGAATGGTTGTGCTCTGGCTTTGGCTTTATAGGCAGGAAACATGGTAGTTAAGCGTGGGTATTTGAATTTGTTAAACATTAATCCGCTGAAGGAGTACAAGAGCAAGACTTTTTCCAGCCAATTTTAAACTCCGCTCACACCTCTCAAAGGGACCACACACATCATTCCAAGAAGGTAAGGATACAGCAAAATATTTCTTTAAAAGTGTTGTTTTTTTTTGTTTTTTTTAATTGCACCTTAAAACACAAGATGTAGGAATATTTTAGGATAACCTTTACGAGCCTTTCATGAATTTTTGGTCAAATGTAGCTTTCGTGAGTCTTGTGGTACTGCCGGTGAGGTGTCACTTTAATGTTTCATAGGTTACACATCAGAATGCATGAAATAATACCATGTTTGTGATGCAGTAACAAGCGAGATCTGTAGATTCCTGTCTGAAGCCATGTGGGTTTGAAATGTTATAACATTTACAGGTAGTCATCATGGCTGATAGCAGGGCTGGACCTGCGCTCATATTTGCTGTCACAGTAAGATACTTACAGTACCCTGATGCACCTTTAAATACATAATTGTTCACCACATGGAAAAGTAAAGGCTCAGTAAATAAAAAAAAAAATAAAAATAAAAAATAAACATCACTGAATTCTTCCTGTCTCGCTGTTTTGCAGGTGGTGATATACATATTTGCTTTCTGTTTAGGAGCAAATGTTAAAATAGGTGTCCCAGAGAACTATGATGGCATTTTCCCATGGTATTTATCCAAGGTAAAACAATTTTATTTTCCGTGGGTTTACAAGAGAAAAGTGCTTCATTTACACACAAGCGGATGTGTATACTTTTTTGTTGGGGTAAATTAAAATAAATCAAATTTTTAATGCTTCAAAACTGTGAAAAGAGCTATTTGTGTCACCTGGCATTACATCTAAATACGATGTTTGGCAGTCATTTTTAATCAAAACTGTCCGAGACATGCAGTATATTTTGAATTAGTGTAGAACTGCACCGCATCAAACCGAGAGGTCTTCTTAATTCTTTGGTCACCTTCTTTAACAAGGCTAAACATTAGTCAGTGTGATGCAGTACAGTTTGACAATACAGCAAAATACAATTGTAGATTAAACTATTAATAAACTAATTATGCACATCTGACAGTGTCGATCAAAACTGAGCATCATTATCAAGTAAACATATGTCTTGTACTAAATCCCATTAGATCAGCACATATGCCGTACTGATATTAGGCTGGTGAATACATATAGAAGATTAGTGCACGTGCTGCGGTCATCACCTGTCTTTTTGTTATTGCTTGTAAAACTTCACACAGCTTTTTTATTCAGTCCAGTCGGCAGGCGACATTTTGTTCCTAAATGTCCCTCAAACTGCCCATTTATTGTGCGCAACAGTATTGAGACAGGGCACTTTGATTGGTTGCTTTGTGTCATCACCCCATCTTGCATCAGCACACTGTCACTCTTTGTTGAGCGAATCGGTGTTATTAACTTTTCTAATAGATTGGAGGAGGATAATGATCCCACTTTGTGTTCTATAAATGGAACCGACCTAATAATTGTACTGTATTTAAACACTCCTGATGGTGGACAACAAAGAGACATTTTTCATCATCTTTCTACTTGTGAATGATCTCGAAAAGCTGTATTTTTACTCTTGGAGTATTATAACAGCCGAACTTGAATTGATCTGACTGGGTCCATGTACAGTTGGTAAGGAACAGGCCATTTTAGTATTCTGCTTGTTTTAACATGTGATGATGGTTATTGGTCAAATTCAATGGATGAATCAAATGTTTTCGTCTTGACAAAAAAATGTTTTGTTTTTTTTTTCTTTTTCTTTTGCAATTGTTTTTCAGACTAACATTGTGTGCTCCTCAGCTCCACAGCCTTCCAGGAAATTACAGTGACTTGGTGGTAACAGGTGATGATGAAGGTATATTTGGAGTGGACTCTCAGTTTCTTTATGCTCTAAAACCACTGGACCGAGAGAAGCAGCCATCTTACTCTCTACAGGTATCTAGGCATTATGTAGCAGTACTTCTTAAAAATATCACGTGATGCAATTTAAAAAACTTCCATTAAAAAACATGTATTTTTGCATAATAAAAAGCAGCCCGTTCCCATGGAAATGCACTAAAAAAAGAAATGGATTGAGGGCAAATAACAGTGATTACTGTAGCACAGGTGTCCGGCTGATTTTCATTGTGGGCCACACTGTCGTTATGGTTTCCCTCAGAGGGCAGTTATGACTCTGAAAATTCTATCAATGTATAGTCACTTCTGCATGCCATTATATTTTTAGCAGTACATTTTATTTTAAATCACAACTCATGGAAAATAGTAAACACGAAATATTTAAGTATACTAAATTCCCATTGGGCGGCACGGTGGCGGACTGGTTAGCACATCTGCCTCACAGTTGTGAGGACCGGGGTTCAAATCCCGGCCACGCTTGTGTGGAGTTTGCATGTTCTCCTCGTGCCTGCGTGGGTTTTCTCCGGGCGCTTCGGTTTCCTCCCACATCCCACAAACATCATGCATGGTAGGTTGATTGAAGACTCTAAATTGCCCCTAGGTGTGAATGTGTGCGCGAATCGTTGTTTGTTTATATGTGCCTTGCGATTGGCTGGCAACCAGTTCAGGGTGTACCCCGCCTCCTGACCGATGATAGCTGGGATAAGCTCCAGCACGCCCACGACCCTTGTGAGGATACAGCGGTACAGAAAATGGATGGATGGATGAATTCCCATTGTTCAATTAATGTTAAAAAAGGAAAAATACTAATAGTAATATCTACAAGGAGGGAAAGGTGAATAAAGAAATTGCACTTTTCTGCCAAAATGGAAAGAACAAATCCATACATACAGTATACTGTATATAGTATAAGTAAGAAGTCTCATAGCCTGTGAGCAGGATACTGCTTGACACCAGAGTAGATCTGGATGCTTACTATAGCACCAGGATCTTACAAAAAAACCCATTTCTGACATAATTATCTCTGCAGTATGTCTCTGTGTGCAACAGCCATTGGAAATACTATACAGACCATCATAACAATCACCAGATACAGTACCATTCCAATATGAACCAAGGATGACAGAGTGTAGTGACAGAAGTAAGTTTGGGGATGGCATGACATAAAATGTAAACAAACAAACAAACAAAAATGTATGAACAATTCTTTACTCAGTCGCACTAATTTTTTAAAAACGGTGTGTGAACTTGAAGGTCCTTAAAAGAATATAAAGTATGAACGTCATTTGATCTGTTTCTGGGTCTTACAAGGTGTCCTTCAGAATGTCAGGGCAGCACCAGAGCTTCACGGTCGAAGTCTGCGTCATCGACAAAAATGACAACGTGCCCACTTTCATTCAGGAGAGCATGAGGGGCAGTGTGCAGCTGGGGCTTCTTAAAGGTAAGAGAGCCTCACAAGACTCATCTGGATGATGGTGCAAAGAAACCCAATAATCTTGCATGAATCTGGTATTTGAATATCTCATTTAGCTGTGATCCATGTGCATGACTCACTGATGACACACTTCAACTAGAACGGCACTTGTTAGAGTGCGTACCTCTGCCAAGGCTTGATTGACTTGTCTGACTTCATCATCATGAAGGTCAAGCCAATGCTGTTCCATTCTAGCCTTGTAGGTGTTGTTCATGCGCACTACAGATTGGGCCCAACTGCCACACACAGGATTTTCGTTTACCATCGACTGAATCTAATGGGCTACTGCCCCATTTGCGCCCAATGCAAGCTGATGATACAAGCAAAAAAAATACAGATAAAGTCAAAATAAATGTGTTAATCCATATCTTGATCAGGACCTTTTGAGAAATTGAATATAAGAGTTATTCCTTGGGTTGCTGCAAAGTTTGTTTGTAATAATTTTTGTAGTTTTTGAGTAATCCTGCCAAATACTAATTTAGAGTACTTTCATGTAAACACTGTATATAATCTGACCTCTCACAATAATTTGCACTTCGTGAAGATAGTTACTTAAATACTTTTCGGATGCAGATTAACTTGCAGATGAAGTTGCTTTTAGTGGCTGTGGTACTGGTGAAAATCTTTTTTGACATTGTACCCACCACTTGTGTCTCTCAGGGATACCCTTCATGCAGGTGGAGGCGCTGGATCGTGATGACCGCAACACTGCCCACGCTGAGCTGCGTTTCCGCCTGATGGAGCAGACACCCAGAATCCCCTCCCCTCAGATGTTCTTCATTGATTCCATCAGTGGAGAGGTTTCCCTTACCGAGGACGGTCAGTCCTCAGAAGTCAGAAATTTCATTTGCATACGTATACGATACTAGCATGTAATGTATGTCCTAACCGTAAACATTATTCATTTCCAATGACTAGCCAAAGTAAGATTAAGATTTACTGTAGATTAAGGTTAAAACACATTTTATGTCTTTTAACACTGACATTGAAATATGCTTGCATCATCACCAGGAGCCTCAACACTGGACCCTGAGATGTGCGGTAGATATAAACTATCAGTGATGGTGAAGGACATGGCTGGGAAATTCAATGCTTTCTTCACCACCGGCATTGTCACTGTTGAAGTGACAGGGAATACTTGGGCATCACCTGACCCCGTACGATTGCAGGAGAATCTTCCAGGCCCCTATCCCATCCCCATCTCCCAGGTAAAACAGTCCAAACTTTCTTCAACACGTATTCTAGCTGATATACTTGAAACAATTGAACCAATCAAACACTGCAATATTCGAGCTATTTGTATCTTCCTAACGTGATCAGCAAACTACACACACTACACAGATTACTTGACACCAGACAGTTTGTGCAGTTCTATTTATAATATCATTCATTCATTCATCTTCTGTACCGTTTATCCTCACTCGGGTTGCGGCTGTGCTGGAGCCTATCCCATCTGACTCTGCCAATCGCAGGGCACATATAAACAAACAACCATTCACACTCATATTCACAGCTAATGACAATTTAGAGTCTTCAATTAGCCTACCGTGTATGTTTTTTGGGGATGTGGGAGGAAACCGGAGTACCCGGAGAAAACCCACGCAGGCACGGGGAGAACATGCAAACTCCACACATATGAGGACGGATTTGAACCCAGATCCTCAGAACTGTGAGGCAGATGTGCTATATAATATCATATTACAATGAAATCAAATGTCAATAACCTGGATGGAGTCAAGTGGCATCACATTGCCGGTTGCTGTTTTTAGGTCCTCGCACCTCTTCCTAAATAACCAAATACTGAATTATTGATGCTGTTCATAGATCTTTTCAGGTTACGTCCTGGCTGAGTCACTTTAACTCAGAATTATCACTTACTTGCCTTTTCTACTACTTGTATACCACTTTGAGTGTTGTTTTTTTAATGCAAAATTAATCTTGCATGCCTGCATGTGTTTTGTCTACTATTCTGTGTGATGTGAAAAAGATAAAGCAATGTGTAAATTGAATTTCTTCTTGATTTATCTTCTTTAAATGAGTAAAATCATTAAATAGGCTCCAATTGCATTCGTCATTCTAGCAGTTTACAGCTTTGTTTTTGTTTTTTGTTCCCTATCACAGTATAGCTAATGGCTGACTCGTGCCTGATGCCACAACTACTGCATTTACAGTATAAAAAATCTTACAAGCTCCTTTATATTTTATTGTGTTGTTACGATACCTATCAATAGTATTTATTATTTTTTAGAATTATCTTATGAGATTGATAACAAAACACACACGCACACACAAAACAGTCATTCAATGGAGTTAAGGTTCTTCCAATATTGCAGCAGGTTTTGAATTCTGTGGTTTGAATGCATGTTTCCAAGAGTCAGTGAGCTCAGCTGGTAGGTCAACATCACAAAACCCTCCCTCCTCCTCCTGCGTTCTGTCTCCACCCCCACACTCGCCCCCCGCCTCTCATCTCTCCTGTTATTACAGCCCCTTCCACCCACTGACAGTGTGTGGATCACAAGTGTAGGCACTTTAGATTTTCATAGGCACAAATAATTGCATCTCATTTAGGTTTGCCAGTCCATCCATCCATCCATTTTCTGAGCCGCTTCTCCTCACTAGGGTCGCGGGCGTGCTGGAGCCTATCCCAGCTGTCATCGGGCAGGAGGCGGGGTACACCCTGAACTGGTTGCCAGCCAATTACAGGGCACATACGAACAAACAACCATTCGCACTCACAGTCATGCCTACGGGCAATTTAGAGTCTCCAATTAATGCATGTTTTTGGGATGTGGGAGGAAACCGGAGTGCCCGGAGAAAACCCACGCAGACACGGGGAGAACATGCAAACTCCACACAGGCGGGGCCGGGGATTGAACCCGGGTCCTCAGAACTGTGAGGCTGACGCTCTAACCAGTCGGCCACCGTGCCGCTGGTTTGCCAGTCATCAGGGTTAATAGTACACGTTCCTTCTTTTTTATACGTAAGTGAACAAGGAAAGTGGCTATATATACAGTATGTACATTACATTTTCCCACTGAAATAAAAACATTGATCATGATAAATATAGAATAAATTGGAAATAGAGTATCCATCCATCCATCCTTCCATTTTCTGAGCCGCTTCTCCTCACTAGGGTCGCGGGCGTGCCGGAGCCTATCCCAGCTATCATCGGGCAGGAGGCGGGGTACACCCTGAACTGGTTGCCAGCTAATCGCAGGGGACATACAAACAAACAACCATTCTGACTCACATTCACACCTACGGGCAATTTAGAGTCTTCAATTAACGTGCATGCTTTTGGGATGTGGGAGGAAACCGGAGTGCCCGGAGACCAGTCTTCCACCATATATATATATATATATATATATATATATATATATATGTTTAGTATATGTTTAGTAGTAGGACTAACCACTCTTATGACATGAAGGTAAACATGTTCAAGGACTTACTGTATGAATTCTTCCGCTGCTTTATTCTCTGTAAATGGACGATGTAGCCATGTCCGCCATCCAGCAACGGGCCTTTTATACTGGTGATAACTTGAGTTTTCATACATGCTTAAATACATTTTCCTCACAATAGTTAGTTGTGATCAAAGTAATATGTGGCTATTATTTTTATCATGAAATCCCGACTGTTTGCATCTATATTTGTGGTTGTGATGGCTTATTTCATTCTGTTACTTAATGCAAGCCTTAAATTTCCTGCCTGAAATTGTGATTGTGGAAAGCAATCAGTAAAAGCACTTGGACTTAGTAATGCAATCTAGTGAGGCATTGAAATGGAAGTGAGGCGTCAATCTCTGTGAATGGTTGAGTCAAAGCGCTTTACTGCATTAAATCACTCATTGCAAATCTTTTTTAAGCAAAATTGATATGCGCCTCTTGACATTTGTCATAGCCACTTAAACTCTCATCAAATCCCAAATGATATTCATAACCACGTGCAGCTCATAAACTCTAGGTGTCCGAGGTTCAGAAACACACTAACACTGAGGGGCACCCAGCTGGGTAATGTTTTGATCCAGTATGTATACAAAAGCATAGCATTTGGGGACTCATCTCCAGAGACAGTGTGACAGTGAGTTGAGGCGATACACATGTGCTGTGTGTGCATTGGCTTCACAAGCCTCCTCTCCTTGTTGGGAGCTGCTGGATTGCAACTGAGAATCTTTCAGCCCCACTGCACAGCACTCCGTCAAGGGCTGTAAAGAAGAACGGAAAATCCCCTCCAGCCTGTATGATTAGTTTTGGCTACACGCTGTTCCACATCATTGTCAGTGCTTTCCGCTGGCTCCTTATCATGTAAACAACTGGTAGCTTCGCCTCATGCATTGCTTGAAGAGTTTACAATAAATATTCACTTTTTATAACATATGCAAAGCATGGTCCTATCTTAATGTGCTGTATATTTTTCAAAGTTGCACAACACAATTCATTTAATTGATTTAACTTCATTTTGAGTGTCAATGTGCATGTTTATCAAGGTGAAATGGAGTGGAAGTCAAGCAGAGTACAGTTTAGAGGGGGAGTTTCCAGAGATGCTCTTCACCGTCAATAGAGAAGGAGTCATTTACCTCAACGCACCTCTGGACAGAGAAACGCAAGACCAGGTCTGTAAATCTGGAAGCTAAACATCTCCAGCACCTAATAATGAATGTTGTGCTTATAATTAATGTTTAAAATATGTAAACAATGTTGTGTAGGTACATGCCACTGTTTACGCGTTGGCAGTAATATCGTGTCAAAGGCTGTGATGTGCCCCAAAGCAGCAGCATTTGAATCTTTACTAAAAAGCTAGTCGCTCTTAAGAATCACTATTTTAAATATTTTTGAAATAAAAAAAACAAACAGAAACACAAATTATCACAATATATTGTCCATTTAGCAATGTTATTTTGGAGCTTTTGAATGCTCTAAGGGCCTACTTGAAGCAAGTCACAAGAAGGAATCATGCCATAGCTTCTATATGACGAAACTGCATTCAACTCTGCACTGTCCACTGGACAGTAACAGTCTATCAAGTTTCTAATTATGACCTCCAAAGTCAGTCGTGAGTTTTTTTATACAGCATATTTAAATTACTTAAATTTTAAATAAGCATTCTTCTCTTTGCTGAGTCAGTTCCTCATCAGCATTGTGGTGGAGCGTCCAGATGGCCGAGAGATTGCCAAGCCGGTGGAGTTACGGGTAATGGTGGGTGACGCCAACGACAACAGACCCACATTTCCACAGGCACAGTACCACACAGTGGTCAAGGAACTGGCAGCTCGAGGTGGGTGACCACTGCTTTCTTATACAGTATAATGAACAAAAAGATTGAGGCTACAACAGTTTTGGCATTTTAAGCATCTTTTTTGACACCATTCTGAAAATATTTTAACTCCAAAATGTTGTTTTGTTTAACAGAAATATCGGCAATACATTGACACTGCGAAAGATGAATCCCCTGTGATATAGCGGGGAATTACTGTGTCTTCTCATAAAAGACACTTGAGACATCATTGTGGTCATTATAGGATTGCTAAAACAACAAACCAAATAGCGGGATATGACAGGATTTTTGCTTTAAATATTTTACAAAGAACATACAGGAAGCTTTTTGTGAAGTTTGCAGAATTGTGTTGTTGCAATGTTGCTCTTCTTGCCCAGTGCATCATCATATAAATAATATAACCTTGTAGAGCATTCAAATGTGTCAGTAGTTGAAAGCGTTTTCTTGGAGCAAATACACACTGTATTTAGTATTCTGAAGAATTAACAAAATAAAAAATACAATCCACATACCTTTGATAAAGACATATAGTTAGAGAAGGATACTGAAAAACATTGTTACTCCCTTGTAAAAACCTTGTAAAAAGCACACATGGTTGTGACACATCAGGTGCTGCAATAAAAGCTTTTTTGGCCAGGCCTTTGCATTTATGATTTCAAGGAAAAGGTACTCTCCCATACCTCTTGCCAAGACTAGTGGCTCAAAACTGACTTGTGTATATTTTACTTTATCCCCAGGAATGGAGATCTTGACAATTCAGGCAGCTGATAATGACGATCCCAAGACGGATAATGTGCGGATCTTCTACCGCTTGGTTGGCCAAATCCCAGAGAGTCCTCGCGCTCTGTTCAGAGTGGATCGGGACTCGGGTGTCATCTCGGTCCAAGCAGACAGCATGGAGGGAACAGCACCGCAGTACACACTCACCATCACTGCTGAGGATGCAAAAGGTGACTGAATAGTTCTTATTTCCAGAAAGGACTGGGTATATTCATCCCCCAAAGAAATGTCATGCACTTTTGTTAGCAATCTTGGATTGGCTGCTACTGAAACTCAGGACATTTCTTGGTTTGACATTCATAATATCCAAAGAATCTGACTTTACATTCTGTGATATTACCTCTCACCTTAGAACCCTCATCACCTTGTGCTGGATGTCGTTCAGCTGATTAAAACATTATCTGATTACTAAGTTAAAAGCTTATTTGAAAATTAAAATGATGTAGAGCGTTTGTTTTTTGTTGTTGTTGTGCCATCTCCATGTACTGTATATCTGTATGTCTATATTATACTGCCCTTGGGTTACCAAGCAGGAGCAGCACAATATTCATTGAATTGAAGCAAAATATGTGGAGAAAACTGTTTAATTCTTTACATTCTATTCAATGATGTCATTTCTGTATATTTGTATGAACTACAATATTATAGACTGCTATTTTTCATTGTTAAAAAAACAATTACAAAAATATTTGTTTTTGGGGAGTTTTGAACAGATTAATTATATTTCCATTCATTTTAAAGGGGAAAGATGATTTGAGATACTGAGTATTTTGAGTATTTTGAATGGTCATGGAACTAATTGAATTTGTATCTCACCAGTTTATTTATTTATAACTCAGGAATACACTAATAATAATGACATCATAAGGATTTTTCTTTGCTTGTTGATTGGGCAAGGGTAAACCACTTTGCTCTGCTGCCTTATAATAAGGCGTGTGGCATCCATGGTTTCACGTCATGATTCAAAAAATTAAAAGACGAAAATATATGCAGTATGTTCACATAAAAATCTCGATAAGTGAAAATGTTTGTGATTCGGAAAAGACAAATACATCACATGACTGCCATCACCGTGCATCAACCTAAAAAATACAATACAATAGCCATGTTAACATTAAAAGATTTGACGATGAACAGGAAGTAAGCATCTGCCGCATGAGTCATGCATGAGGATGAGATGGAGGCAAGATTAGGTACTTGCTGTTCCTTCCTCATCTTTTATTGGTATTCTGGCCTGACCCTGAGTCACCAATAGAAGGTTTACTGATGTCCCTGGCAGGTCTAAACAGTTCATGTACTGTGGTGGTGACGGTGCAAGATGAGAACAACAACCCACCACTCTTCTCCCAACATGAGGTAAGACAAAACACACTACAGTGAACATGTTCATCAATACTTTTGGCAATAAGGGTAACCCAAAAAACCCAGACTAATAGAAGTGGCTCTTTAACTGCAGACCATGACTCTGCAGGTCACTGATCTAATTTTCCTGGCGGGGAACTAAATAAAGCCTGCCCTCTAATCCAAGGCTCATGGAGATGGCAACGTGTTATCTGAGTTTTATTTTGTTCTTTGTATTCTAAGTAGACAGTGCTCTTGTAATTTAATCACATTAGCCTCCTTTGGAGAGAAGTTTCCACTACACTGATGTATTTTTAGAGCAGCCCACCATCATCCCTGCAGGAGAACACCATCATGTTGAAAATAACATCAGAAATTATTTCATAACTGACAGTGTCAATCAAAACAGATCTCATTTGCCTGTCTAGGTAAATCTAACCTTCTGGCCAGTAAGTGTACTTTGTGTCAGACTGATTGATCTGTATTGGGTGACTCCGCCTCTCATCCAATCTCAGCAAAAAAATAGGTTCCTGTGACCCTGCACAGGATAGATGCTGTTAATGATGGATGGCCCAAAGGCCATTAGGCAGAGCCCCCTCACTCCCACCCACATGTGCCATGCAATAGGAAAGAGAAAAGTCATGATGGTTGAGTGATGCGTGGGAGAGCCATCATGCTGTTAAGTCATTCTGTTTTTCTTTCTAGTCTGTAGTAACTCTTTAAGCCTACACAGGCATTAGGAGCAATGAAAGAATGTGATTTAACCCAAAAGGAAAAGTATAACAGCAGGTCGTTAGAAAATCTGCCTGGTTGTGAGGCTCTGGGCTCGAGTCTCAGCACCGATCTTCCTGTGTGGAGTTTGCACACTCGCCCTGTACTTGCATGTTTTTTTTCCCCCTGGTACTCACTCCTCCCCCTTTCCAAAATCTTGCATGGTAAGACTAAATTGCCCAGTGGTGTGAATGTGAGTGTGAATGGGTATTTGCTCATATGTGCCTTGTGATAGGCTGACAATCAGTAAAGGGTGTACCTCACCCTCTCGCCCAACACCAGCTGGGTTATCTGCTGCTCACCTGCAAGGCTGATGAAGACAACAAATGGACGGATAGATGGAAAGTGAAAAGAACCAAAATGAATCTTTCTTCAAATGCATGGATAGATAAAATATGTGTTGGTGTCACACTATATTTACCCATGAAGTCCCAATTCTACAGTATGCCACTGCAGATCGCCACACACTAACAGCGAGGTGGAAAATGCTCTTGAGTAGGTCACGCCTGAGCAGTGTAGCATTTTCCATAGCCTTGTGAAGGCAACGCCAGGCTGATGTGGGAGGTGAGTGGTGACAGGGCTGGGTTCAGCGACCCTGCAGCTGGGGCAGCCAGATCAGAGGCATTCTGCTTCACTAAAGGACATTAGTGAGTGGCAGATTAAAAAGGCAGTCTAAACTGCTGTGTTAATAAAGGTTAGCCAACACCAACAGGGCAACAGGCCACAATACCGGGTGGGCCAATGTAGGTATTGACTTATTTTAGATTCAGAAAGACCGTGGCTCCTAAAGTAGAATTGGAGAGGTACAGAAGGAAGAAACGAAAACCGAAAAGTAGTTTTAAGCAAAGGAAGAAAAAATGGAAAATGAAAGGTGGGTCTGAGGGAAGATGGGAAGGAAGGAACGGTGGAAGAAAGGACGGTAGGACGGAAGGAAGAAGGTCAAGACAGAAAGCGGTAAAAAGCAGGTCTGAGGTGCAAGAAAGGAAAGCAGAAAAACAGGTTTAAGTAATGGAAGGCAGGAGGTAAGGATGCACTGATAAAAAAAAAACACAGGTGTGATGGAAAGCAGCAAAGAGAGGAAATATGTAAGGATGCGTGATTAAAAAGTAGGTCTGGGGGAATAAAGAAAAGAAAAATGAAAGGTTGAAAGGAAGGAGGGCAGAGAAGTGGTCAGAAAGGATGGAGGGAATGTAGGAACAAAGGAAGGAAGGCAGAAAAGTAGGTTTTAGTGCAAGAAGAGGCGAAAGTAAGGATTCTGGAATAAAAAGTAACTGAGAGGAGTCAGTATGGAACGATGCCAGGAAATTAACTGTAAATGAAATTAAACAAAAAACACTTTACTTGATATAAGACCTGAGAGAGGCCTGGCTCAGTTAATCTCAAAGGCGTTTGATGGGTTCAGGTCCTAAACTGTTCCCACAAAAGCTAGAAGCATAGAATTGTCCAAAACTGATCAAGATTATGAGCTCATTTTGACTTGTGTTGAGGAAAATGTCACTGAATAATACTTAGATCTAGTAAACTCTGCTTTTTATATACAGTAATGCATTTTCTGCACTTCCCCGGCAGTATGGACCTTTCCACATTCCCGAGGACGCTCCGGTGGGCACCACAGTAGCAGCTGTACTGGCGGGGGATGCGGATGTTCGAGGTGGAGACAGCTGGCAAGTGAACTATCGTTTAGAGTCTGGAAACGAGGAAGAGGTCTTCTCATTACTTACAGACAGGCAGACCAATGAGGTTTCACTTGTCCTTTCAAAGGTAAACAGTCCTAAAACCTATCTTCTTCTTTGCCTTTATCTCTTCCTTCAAGCACATCGATATTAAAGTTTACATAAAACATGGATTCCAATCAATAATATTTAAAATTGATTCTCATAATGGATTTATTTCTTTATTATTTATGATTCTTCTGATGACATAGTCTAGTCTAATGCGCTATTTCCACATCAAATCTAAAAGAAAACATGGTTTCCTTTTGGCAAGAAAACCCCAAATTCTAGGTCTGGTACAAAATTAGTTCAATAGTTAGTTTGTTATCACCACACCCTAGTATGGTCGCTCAGGATAATCTTTCAGAAATGTCTGCGAATCAAATTTGACCTGATTATCAGTATGTGTGTATCTCACTTACGGTAAATCCCGTTGACAATGGAATCTTTTAGCCCAGTAATCTCTCCTGTCCCCGCGGCACATCACGTCGGGCCTGGATTATGTAATCCAACAGGGTGTTTTTGGCAACAACCTTCCTATGGTAGCTGTTAAATGGGTTTGAACTGTACAGAAATAAATGTCTAAAAGCCCAACTTTCGTTATTTTTTAATGTGATATCAAACAACTGATTTGTTTTGGTTTCATAGGTTAAGGATTTGATTTTGGCATATCCAATTGTTTTCAAAGCATTTTAACAATGATGTGGATAGAGACATTTTAAAATGTTATTTGTTAATTGAAATTTACTAAAAATACAAGTAGAGGCCCAGTGGAAAAAGATGCGCTCTCAAAACTAACTTTAATTTATTGCATCACCGTGTGAGTTCATTGCCGGAAGGCAGACAGATTTCATTACTCGAAATCACATTGTTCACAGCCAGAGAAAATAATTAGATTGTATGTGCAGAGAATAATGACAGTTAAGCACACAGGCTATAGGGCCGGAGTTTGAGAATGAGGGGTGAGCTGAATATGAATCTAAAATAATTTGGTTGACATGGAAATTAATACAACACTTCAGATGACTCTTAATAATGAAATCAGCTGTGGAAATGGTTCAATTGCATTTGTAGATGTCTGTCCGTATACCACTTGCACTGGGCTGACATATAGAGACAACCATTCTCCCTTATATTCACACTTGTTCACACTTCACACTGGCAACGAACCAAACGTACATGGTTTGGGACTGTTGGGAGGAAGATGTATTGCTTGGAGAGAACCCACACAAGCATAAATGGAACATGCAAGAGCTACACAAGAGGACATTTCATATGGCAATGCGACAAACAGCTAACAAAAATGTTTCTTTGTTGTTGTTTTGTCACTTTGTTCAGTATACTCACAATGCACGTATCTGTTAGTAATGAGGGACTTTGAAAAAACATTGCCTGACATTCAGTATATAGTTTTGACGTCAAGTATAATCCATTGTGGACAGGAGTCACTTAGATGACTGTATTCACAAGATAGTGGTGCACATGTTCTGATGTGCTGATGCACAATGAGTAGTTTGATGCGTCACTTCCAGTCAGTGGCAGTTACCCATACGTCCCCCGCCAAAGGTCTGTTTTCTCTCTCCCTGGCAACAGAGACGCACTGAGCGCGAGCAGCCTGATGTCAGACAGCAGTTTGATAATGTCTTGTTTCATACTGCTCCTCTGGGTGATAGTATGCATGTTGTGCGCAGATCTGAGTAGAGTAGTCAAATATTGTACTCAGGTAAAAGCACTCCTAACCTTACATTAATATGACTCAAGTAAAAGTAAAAAGTAGTCCTCCAAATATTTACTTAAGAATACGAATGTACTGAGTGGAAGAAAAAAACTTCTCAAGCGTAACTGGTGAGTAAATTCTGATTTAAAAAAAATAGAGCATGAATGTATGCGATTGGCTGGCAACCAGTTCAGGGTGTACCCCGCCTCCTGCCCGATGATAGCTGGGATAGGCTGCAGCACGCCCGCAACCCAAGTGAGAAGAAGCGGCTCAGAAAATGGATGGCTGGATGGATAGAGCATGAATGTCAAATAAAATCAAGAATAATAGTCCACACACACCTGCCACCATTTCGACTTTTAAGTGCAAAGACACCAACAACACATGCTTGGGCCCGACAGAAACATTATTTGCTTTATTCACTTAAATGACTGAATGAAGAAGCTATTTTCTGAACAGACTTATATATCCATCCATCCATCCATTTTCAACACCGCTTATCATGGTTAGGGTCGCGGGAGCCTATCCCAGCTGACTTCGAGCGAAAAGGCGGACTACACCCTGAACTGGTCGCCAGTCAGTCGCAGGGCACATATAGACACGGACACCCGTTCGCACACACACATTCACACCGTCACTGATTGGGAACTGAACCCCCGCTGCCCGCACCAAAGTCAGGCGAGTGTGTGTATATATATGTATATCCTATTTGTCTGGTGAAGGACCAGACAAAGCACAGCTCCAATAACCCCTATGATGACAAACATTTCAGGAAGACGTTTTCCCTTGCCCGGATGTGGGTCACCGGGGTCCCCCTCTGGAGCCAGGCCTGGAAGTGGGGCTCGAAGGCGAGCACCCATGGGGCCCGGCCGGGCACAGGCAGAAAGGGTAACGTGGGTCCCCCTTTCCATGGGCTCACCACCTGTGGGAGGGGCCATAGGGGTCGGGTGCAGTGCGAGCTGGCGGTGGCTGAAGGCAGGGACCTTGGCGATCCGATCCCCGGTGATAGAAGCTGGCTCTAGTACGTGGAATGTCACCTCTCTGGCAGGGAAGGAGCCCGAGCTGGTGTGTGAGGTTAAGAAGTTCCGACTAGATATAGTCGGGCCTGCCTCCACACACAGCTTGGGAGCTATCAACTGATCACCACCTGGTGGTGAGTGGGCTCCGATGGTGGGGGAAGATGCCGTTCCGACCTGGCAGGCCCAAACGTACTGTGATGGTCTGCTGGGAACGTCTGGCAGAATCCCCTATCAGAAGAAGTTTCAACTTCCACCTCCGCCAGAACTTCACCCACGTCTCGGGGAAGGCGGAGGACATTGAGTCCGAGTGGACCATGTTCCGCGCCTCTATTGCCGAGGCAGCCGACCGGAGCTGTGGCCGTAAGGCAGTCGGTGCCTGTCGTGGCGGAAATCCCCGAACCCATTGGTGGACACCAACGGTGAGGAATGCCGTCAAGCTGAAGGAGTCCTATCGGGCCTTTTTGGCCTGTGGGACTCCTGAGGCAGCTGATGGGTACCGGCTGGCCAAGCGGAATGCAGCTTTGGTAGTCGCTGAGGCAAAAACCAGGGCATGGGAGGAGTTCGGTGAGGCCATGGAAAAAGACTTCCGGATGGCTTCGAGGAAATTCTGGCGTCTCAGGAGGGGAAAGCAGTGCACCACCAACACTGTGTATAGTGGGGATGGGGCACTGCTGACCTCGACTCGGGACGTTGTGAGTTGGTGGGGAGAATACTTCGAAGACCTCCTCAAGTCCACTGACACACCTTCCCATGAGGAAGCAGAGTCTGGGTTCTCTGAGGCGGGCTCTCCTATCTCTGGGGTTGAGGTCACCGAGGTAGTTAAAAAGCTCCTTGGTGGCAAGGCCCCGGGGGTGGATGAGATTCGCCCGGAGTTTCTAAAGGCTCTGGATGTTGTGCGGCTGTCCTGGTTGACAGGTCTCTCAACATCGCGCGGACTCGGGAATGCCTCTGGATTGGCAAACTGGGGTGGTGGTCCCCCTTTTTAAGAAGGAGACCAACTCCTTCCAAAGCGCGTAGTGTTCCAACTACAGGGGGATCACACTCCTCAGCCTCCCTGGTTAGGTCTATTCAGGGGTGCTGGAGAGGAGGGTCTGTCGGGAAGCTGAATCTCAGATTCAGGAGGAGGAGTGTGGTTTTCGTCCTGGCCGTGGAACAGTGGACCAGCTCTACACGCTCGGCAGGGTCCTCGAGGGTGCATGGGAGTTCGCCCAACCAGTCTACATGTGTTTTGTGGACTTGGAAAAGGCGTTCGACCGTGTCCCTCGGGGAGTCCTGTGAGGGGTGCTTCGGGAGTATGGGGTACCTAACCCCCTGATACGGGCTGTTCGGTCCCTGTACGACCAGTGTCAGAGCTTGGTCCGCATTGCCGGCAGTTAGTCGGACTCGTTTCCAGTGAGGGTTGGACTCCGCCAAGGATGCCCTTTGTCACCGATTCTGTTCATAACTTTTATGCACAGAATTTCTAGGCTCAGCCGAGGCGTAGAGGGGGTCCGGTTTGGTGGCCTCAGAATTGCATCTCTGCTTTTTGCAGATGATGTGGTTGTGTTCGTTTCATCAAGCCGTGATCACCAAGTCTCATTGGAGCGGTTCGCGGCTGGAATGAGAATCAGCATCTCCAAATCTGAGACCATGGTCCTCAGTCGGAAAAGAGTGGAGTGCCCTCTCCGGGTCAGGGATGAGATCCTGCCCCAAGTGGAGGAGTTCAAGTATCAAGTAGTATAAACTGTAGAAAATGGATGGAGATATATATATATATATATATTGTGGGTGGCACGGTGGCCGTCTGGTTAGAGCGTCAGCCTCACAGTTCTGAGGACCAGGGTTCAATCCCCGGTCCCCCCTGTGTGGAGTTTGCATGTTCTCCCAATGCCTGCGTGGGTTTTCTCTGGGCACTCCGAAAAACATGCATTCATTGGAGATTCTAAATTGCCCGTAGGTGTGAATGTGAGTGCGGATGGTTGTTTGTTTGTATGTGCCCTGCGATTGGCTGGCCCACGACCCTAGTGAGGAGAAGTGGCTCAGAAAATGGATGGATGGATGGATATATAGTGTGTGTGTGTGTGTGTGTTTGTGCGAGTGCGTGTACATAGGTGTGTGTGTGTGTGAGAGAGAGAGAGAGAGATATTACAGCATGGCACGTATCCTCAAGAAGCATGATTTACAGTGACTTATGATCGTAAAATAGGGCTAATGTTGCCAGATGCACTGCCAAAACAACAAACATCTGCAACTTGGTGTTTTCTCAAGTTATAAATGGGCTGAAATATCCAAGTTTGGCCAGACGCAAGACAACACTGCATCATATAGCTGTTGTTTTTCGGAGTCTGTAAACACTCACGCGGCGTTTTTTTTTTTTTTTTTTTTTAATCATTCATATTGATTGGCCCGCGAAGGCTTCGTATGCAGTCATGTGACTGCCTTGCTGTCTGATCGATGGATTGGAGTCAAATGACACTAGTGATTACATTGGATTGACCCTATGCGGAAGTCAAAGATCAAGTCTAAAAATAGATTGCACACGCAATAATGGATAAATAAAAGTAGCGAGTGGCATGTCGTTGTAATGGGGTAAAAGTATCGATTCTTCACATAAATGCTACTCTGACAGGTGCAATTTATCAAAAATGTTACTTGAGTAAATGTAATGGAGTAAATGAAGTGCATTACTACCCCGCTATGCTTGTGAGTGAGCTAGCTGGGTCTCATCACCCCTTCCAATCCTTTCCTTTCCTCTCCATCCTTTTTGACGTCCCTTCACTTGTGTGCCTCTGGTGCACCTCTCCTTATGGCACTCGGAAATATGTTTGGCCTTTTCTTACTTTTATGCCCCACACCTGCTGTTGACTTCCCATAACATTTTAGAAATATTTTTGATATGTTTTTTTCACTTTCGTGACACTGGTACACTTTACCAATTTACTCCCATTTGAAAACTTTTTCTTTTTTTTTTAACCTGCTATTGTCTTTCAGAGTAGCACTCAGAAATATTTTGGCTTCTTGTCACCACGTCCTGGTACACCTCCTATCATAGCACTCTGAAATATATTATTGCTTTTTCACACTTTTGTGCCCCTGGCCCCTTTCTTTGTGCCCCTTGGCTCCTTTTGTGTCCCTGTGACTCCTCCACGTGACTGAAGTAACTTGCTAAGGTCGTTGGTGTAGTGAGTTTATTTTTCCCCCTTAAGAAATGTAATTCTCCTTTTAAACAAATGGGAAGTAAATTTGAGCTCCAGGCATGTGATATCCTCTGCAGTGTCCAACGCATCCACTTTTGTGATCTTAATTTTGAGTAACAAACAATTTGTGTTGAACAAGTTACAAACCAACTTGTGGTGTGAAAAGGGGGGGGGGGGTTGCATTGGTACCCCCTCCCTCCAGGGTACCGATTTTCGACGGGCATCAAAAATTAATTCGGTCCTGGGCGACGAGTGAGTTTTGCACACCACTGCGAATAACTCAACTGAATGTTGTGCTTTCCCTCTGTTTGGGCAGGTTATAGACTTTGAGCGTGAGAGCGAGTACATCCTCGTTCTAAGTGCCCAGAACCCAGTCGCTCTGGTCCGGGGCCGCTATGGTCCTTCATCAACGGGAACTGTATCAATCTATGTTGATGATGTAAATGAAGGTCCAGTTCTATCTCAAAGTCATTATGAGGTGACCGTCAGAGAGGGTGAAGAACCCGGGCGGGTTATTGCCACAATCAGAGGCTATGACCCTGATTCTCACCCAATTAGGTAAATCTCACTCTCACCATTCTGGCACAATTATCCTCATTGTAGCTCCACAGAGATGCATGTGTTTTTCGTTCTAGATATTCTCTTCAGGGGGACACCAAGAAGTACTTTTCAATTGGGAAATATTCAGGTGAGCTGAAAACTGTGCAAGCATTGGACAGAGAGGAGAACAGCACATACACAATGGAGGTTATTGCAGTGGATGGACGTAAGTTGGATTTCATTATTAGTCATTACTGCACCACAATGCATTGATTGATTTACCAAATAATGAATATATAAAAATGATAAATGAGCACTGAGAGCACAGACCATTTTCTAAGGCAGAACATTCTTGATTTACAGTAGATTTTCACCAAGCAATTCACCTTCACAGATATAGGGCATACATACATTGTTCCGTGCACCGTTGATTAATGCCTTTAAGAGATAAAATAGCATGTTAATTGTTTCAAATCTAGAGTACTTATGTCATGATTTTTTTATTTCTTTTTTTTTTTTCAAGGAAACTCCTCCTTATCTGCGTCAACCTTGGTCACGGTACAAATTTTGGATGTGAATGACAACAGTCCAGTGTTGGTGGGTGACTATTCCTGGAAGTACCTGTGTACACCTCGCTGGGAAGACCAAGCACTGGTGCTGGCCTCACGGGACAGTGATGGCCCACAGCATGGAGGAAGACTCAACTTCTCGCTGAGGAGTGATGCCACAGTCCGACGCAACTGGAAGCTCACTCCCATCAATGGTGAGGTGCACTGGACATAACTATGGCATCCCATGATTACCTTACAGTGAGAACACAATGAAATAGAAAACAAAAAGCATAAGCCCCTTTTTTTGGAGGGTAGAAATTCAAATTTTAATATCTCACACACAAAAGCTAGATATAAACACTGTACAAGCATAATCCTATGGACATGCATAAACAGAAAACTGGAACTTTTGTCTCTGACCTTTCCATCCACCCATCCATTTTCCGTACCGCTTCTCCTCACTCGGGTCGCGGGGCGTGCTGGAGCAGCTATCATCGGGCAGGAGGCAGGGTAAAACCTGAACTGGTTGCCAGCCAATCGCAGGGCACATACAAACAACCATTTGCACTCACATTCACACCTATGGGCAATTTAGAGTTGTCAATTAACCTACCATGCATGTTTTTGGGATGTGGGAGGAAATCGGAGTGCCCGGAGAAAACCCACGCAGGCACAGGGAGAACAAGCAAACTCCACATAGGCGGGGCGGGGATTGAACCCCCGGTCCTCAGAACTGTGAGGCTGATGCTCTAACCAGTCATCCACTGTGCCGCCTCTCTGACCTTTCATGTTCTCAAAATAGCCAATTGGTGTGAAAATAGTGTGAAAGGTCGTCTATAGTATGTCCACTGTGTGTGATTGGCAAACAGTCCAGCGCATCACAGCCTTTTCCAATTACGGTTAGGAAACTAAACACCCACAAAATAATGTAATTATATTCTCCCAGAGGAAACCAAGGTGATATTATGTCCATCCATTTCTGGCTGTGGCGTTCTCTTTTTGTTCACAACACAGGTCACAGTTTTATTTAGATCATGTTGTATGACAGTAACAGTACTTGTGATCTCAACATGGACCGAAATGCAATCTCTTCCTTTAGTTTTGATAATGTTACTATATTTTTTTCTTTTTGAAGACACTGGTGACAGTATTCTGACAGACTGGTGACAGTATTGTGCCTTACAGGCAGAGCCTTTTCTCTGTAAGTGAGGTAGCAGGCATTGACTGGTTTGAAAGGCTGAGGGGGACATATGTTGGGTCTCTGGAGTACCTGCTCACTCATGAACTAAATATTGTATTTGTTGCCTGTTTCTGTGATGTCACAATTCAGCAAACTTATAAAAAGCATTTCACCCATATGTTATTA
The DNA here is from genome assembly GCF_024500385.1 of Phyllopteryx taeniolatus. Classification (NCBI taxonomy): domain Eukaryota; kingdom Metazoa; phylum Chordata; class Actinopteri; order Syngnathiformes; family Syngnathidae; genus Phyllopteryx; species Phyllopteryx taeniolatus. The sequence continues at coordinate 18,431,476 of NC_084503.1, forward strand.
AGCTATCCGGGGACTCTTTTAAATGGTGAAAAAGCGCATATTTTGTCTCCTTCAAGGTAAACAAAAATTTCTAAAAGATAAAGAATTAAATATGCATCAAAGTAGCTCTGGTGACATTATAACTGTCGGTCATAAAAATATAAAAATTCAGCCAATTCTTCTATCCATCAGAGGTGCATTTTGTCACCGTTTTTTAGTTGGCAGATGTATGATAATGCACAAAACAAAGAAACTGTAGAAACATAATGATGTATGGTGTTGCTGTGATAAAGCTTATAAAATGCACCTTTGCATGAGAAAATCGACATTCTATCCCCTTTTTATTACATTAACCTATTAAAATGAATATTATTCTGAGCAGATTATTCTTCTTTTCCTTTCGGCTTGTCCCGTTAGGGGTCGCCACAGCGTGTCATCCTTGCCTGCCTAAGCCTATCTCCTGCATCATCCTCTCTAACACCAACTGCCCTCATGTCTTCCCTCACAACATCCATCAACCTTCTCTTTGGTCTTCCTCTAGCTCTCTTGCCTGGCAGCTCCATCCTCATCATCCTTCTACCAATATACTCATTCTCTCTCCTCTGGACATGTCCAAACCATCGAAGTCTGCTCTCTCTAACTTTTTCTCCAAAACATCTCCCTCTGATGAGGTCATTTCTAATTTTTCAAACCTGGTCACTCCTAGAGCGAACCTCAGCATCTTCATTTCCGCCACCTCCAGCTCTGCTTCCTGTTGTCTCTTCAGTGCCACTGTCTCTAATCCGTACATCATGGCTGGCCTCACCACTGTTGTATAAACATTGCCCTTCATCCTAGCAGAGACTCTTCTGTCACATAACACACCTGACACCTTCCTGCACCCGTTCCAACCTGCTTGAACCCGTTTCTTCACTTCTTGACCACACTCACCATTGCTCTGGACGGTTGACCCCAAGTATTTAAAGTCCTCCACCCTTGCTATCTCTTCTCCCTGTAGCCTCACTCTTCCCCCACCACCCCTCTCATTCATGCACATATATTCTGTCTTACTTCGGCTAATCTTCATTCCTCTGCTTCCCAGTGCATGCCTCCATCTTTCTAACTGGTCCTCCAGCTGCTCCCTGCTTTCACTCCAGATCACAATGTCATCAGCAAACATCATGGTCCACGGGGATTCCAGTCTAACCTCATCTGTCAGCCTATCCATCACCACTGCAAAAAGGAAGGGGCTCATCCCTGATCCCTGATGCAGTCCCACGTCCACCTTAAATTCGTCTGTCACACCTACAGCACACCACACCGCTGTTCTGCTGCCCTCGTACATGTCCTGTATTATTCTAACATCTCTGCCACGCCAGACGTCCGCATGCAGTACCACAGTTCCTCTCTGGGTACTCTGTCATAGGCTTTCTCTAGATCAGAATCAGAATCAGAATCAGAATCATCTTTATTTGCCAAGTATGTCCAAAACACACAAGGAATTTGTCTCCGGTAGTTGGAGCCGCTCTAGTACAACAGACAGTCAATTTACAGAACACTTTGGAGACATAAAGACATTGACAAAAAACAACAACAAACAACAATTGTGCAAAAAGATGCAGAGTCCTCAGTTCGAATGGCTAATGACGCAATAGTCTGGTGCAATGACCATTGTGCAAAGGGCACTGAGACTTCAAGGAGTGTATGCGGTTTAAAGTGACGAGTACTGCGATAATCTGGGACAATGGTTGTGCAAATGTTACAGATACTCCTCAATCAGTGTGCAAATGAAGCAGATACTACTCTGGCATGAGTGGCCACTATATGCAAATAGCGCAGCACGGCGAGACAACTACAGTGAGTGCACGAGTAATACATAATACAGAATACAGAAATGTGACAACGAACTCAAGTCAAAAAATTGCCAGCTTGTTGTAATGGAATTGTAAGTTAGCTGTTCAAGAAGTTGATTGCAAGAGGGAAGAAGCTGTTGGAATGTCTACTAGTTCTAGTTTGCATTGATCGGTAGCGCCTACCTGAGGGAAGGAGCTGGAAGAGCTGGTGACCGGGGTGGGGAGGGTCCGAGAGGATTTTGCACGCCCTTGTCTTAGTTCTGGCAGCGTGCAAGTCCTCAAGGGTGGGTAGGGGGGTACCGACAATCCTTTCAGCAGTTTTGATTGTCCGTTGCAGTCGGAGTTTGTCCTTTTTTGTAGCAGCACCAAACCAGACTGTGATGGAAGAACACAGGACTGATTCGATGACCGCTGTGTAGAACTGTCTCAGCAGCTCCGGTGGCAGGCCATGCTTTCTCAGAAGCCGCAGGAAGTACATCCTCTGCTGGGCCTTTTTGAGGACGGAGTTGATGTTGGTCGCCCACTTCAGGTCCTGGGAGATTGTAATTCCCAGGAACTTGAAGGTCTCGACGGTTGACACAAGGCAGCTGGACAGCGTGAGGGGCAGCTGTGGCGAAGGATGCCTCCTGAAGTCCACGATCATCTCTACAGTCTTGAGCGTGTTCAGCTCCAGGTTGTGTCGGCCGCACCACAGCTCCAGCCGCTCCGCTTCCTGTCGATATGCAGACTCGTCGCCGTCCTTGATGAGGCCGATGACAGTGGTGTCATCTGCAAACTTCAGGAGTTTGACAGTCGGGTTCGCTGAGGTGCAGTCGTTCGTGTAGAGAGAGAAGAGCAGCGGAGAGAGGACACAACCTTGGGGCGCCCCAGTGCTGATGCTGCGTGTGGATGAGGTGGCCTCCCCCAGCCTGACCTGCTGTGTCCTGCCCGTCAGAAAGCTGTAGATCCACTGGCAGATGGCAGGTGAGACGCTGAGCTGGAGAAGCTTGGATGAAAGGAGTTCAGGGATGATGGTGTTGAACGCTGAGCTGAAGTCCACGAACAGGATCCTCGCGTAGGTCCCTGCACTGTCGAGGTGTTCTAGGATGAAGTGCAGTCCCATGTTGACTGCATCATCCGCAGATCTGTTCGCTTGGTAGGCAAACTGCAGGGGGTCCAGCAGGGGACCTGTGACACTCTTGAGGTGGTCCAGCACAAGACGTTCAAAGGACTTCATGACCACAGATGTCAAAGCGACAGGCCTGTAGTCATTCAGACCCGAGATTGCAGGTTTCTTGGGGACTGGGATGATGGTGGAGCGTTTGAAGCAGGATGGAACTTCGCACATTTCCAGTGATCTGTTGAAGATCTGAGTGAAGACTGGCGCGAGCTGGTCCGCGCAGACTTTGAGGCAGGATGGAGACACGTGGTCCGGGCCTGCCGCTTTGTTAATCTTTTGTTGTTTGAAGATGCGTCTCACATCCTGTTCATGGATGGTTAACGCAGAGGTCAGAGGTGTGATTGTGGTCGCGGGTGGGGCCGGGTTGGTGTGTGGTGTGAAACTGTCCTTTTCAAATCTGCAGTAGAAGGTATTCAAGTCGTTGGCTAGTGTGCTATTGTTCTCAGCTTGGGGGGATCGTCGCTTGTAATTAGTCAGCGACTGGAATGCATGCCAGACTGATTTAGAGTCGTTTGCGCTAAACTGTTTTTCCAACTTTGCTGTATAGATCCTCTTTGCAATGTTAATTTCTTTGGTCAGCTGGTTTCTAGCTCGATTATACAGGGCCCTGTCCCCGCTCTGATATGCGTCCTCCTTAGCTTGGCGAAGCTGCTTAAGTTTAGCAGTGAACCACGGCTTATTGTTGTTGAATGTGCGAAATGATTTTGTTGGAACACAGACCTCTTCACAGAAACTGATATAGGATGTGACAGTGTCCGTATATTCATCCAGGCTGCCAGCTGAATTTTCAAAGACACTCCAGTCTGTGCAGTCTAAGCAGCTTTGAAGTTCCATCTTGGCTTCATTTGTCCACTTTTTGACTGTTTTCACTGTAGGCTTCGCACATTTAAGTTCTTGCCTGTACGTCGGTATTAAGTGAATTAAGCAGTGATCAGACGAGCCCAAGGCTGCACGAGGTATAGCACGGTATGCGTTTTTTACCGTGGTGTAGCAGTGGTCTAAAGTATTATTTTCCCTGGTAGGACAGTCGATGTGCTGCTTGTATTTAGGGAGTTCGTGGTTGAGTTTAGCTTTGTTAAAGTCCCCGAGAATAATGAGGGGTGAGTCGGGGTGTTTTTTTTCAATTTCGTTGACTTGATCGGCGAGCGTTAGCAATGCGGCGTTCGTGTTAGCTTGAGGCGGAATATAGACGGCAGCGAGAATGAATGATGCGAACTCACGTGGCGAGTAGAATGGTTTACAGTTTACGAATAGCGACTCCAAATGCGGGCTGCAGTGTGTGCTGATCACCGTGACGTCCGTACACCATTTTTCGTTGATATAGAGGCATATCCCGCCGCCCTTTGTTTTCCCCGATGATTCCATGTCGCGGTCCGCTCGATGAATGTGGAAACCGGGATCTACAAAGTCACAATGTAGCTCCTTCTGACCTTCTCTGTACTTTTCAATCAACATCCTCAAGGCAAATAATGCATCTGTGGTACTCTTTCTAGGCGTGAAACCATACTGTTGCTCGCAAAATACTCACTTCTGTCCTGAGTTTAGCCTCCACTACTCTTTCCCATAACTTCATTGTGTGGCTCATCAACTTTATTCCACTATAGTTCCCACAGCTCTGCACATCACCCTTGTTCTTAAAAATGGGCACCAGAACACTTTTCCTACATTCCTCAGGCATCTTCTCACATGCTAGAATTGTATTGAACAAGCTGGTCAAAAACTCCACAGCCACCTCTCCTAGATGCTTCCATACCTCCACAGAAATGTCATCACGACCAACTGCCTTTCCATTTTTCATCCTCTTTAATGCCTTTCTAACTTCCCCCTTACTAATCATTGCCACTTCGTGGTCCACCATACTTGCCGCTTCTACTCTCCCTTCTCTCTCATTTTCCTCATTCATTATCTCACTTCTGTCCTGAGTTTAGCCTCCACTACTCTTTCCCATAACTTCATTGTGTGGCTCATCAACTTTATTCCACTATAGTTCCCACAGCTCTGCACATCACCCTTGTTCTTAAAAATGGGCACCAGAACACTTTTCCTACATTCCTCAGGCATCTTCTCACATGCTAGAATTGTATTGAACAAGCTGGTCAAAAACTCCACAGCCACCTCTCCTAGATGCTTCCATACCTCCACAGAAATGTCATCATGACCAACTGCCTTTCCATTTTTCATCCTCTTTAATGCCTTTCTAACTTCCCCCTTACTAATCATTGCCACTTCGTGGTCCACCATACTTGCCGCTTCTACTCTCCCTTCTCTCTCATTTTCCTCATTCATTATCTCCTCGAAGTATTCTTTTCATCTAGCTAGCACACTGCTGGCACCAGTCAACATATTTCCATCTCTATCCTTAATCACCCTAACCTGCTGCACATCCTTACCATCTCTATCCCTCTGTCTGGCCAGCCTGTATAGATCCTTTTCTCCTTCTTTAGTGTCCAACCTGTCATACATGTCATCATATGCCTCTTGTTTGGCCTTTGCCACTTCTACATTTGCCCTGTGGCGCATCTCAATGTATTCCTTTAGCCTCTCCTCGGTCCTCTCAGTGTCCCACTTCTTCTTAGCTAACCCTTTTCCTTATATGATTTCCTGTACTGTGAGGTTCCACACCAAGTCTCCTTCTCTCCTTTCCTGCCTGCCTCTCTGATCAACTTGGCTGCAGAGGTCCAGTCTTCTGGAAGCTCCTCCTGTCCACCATGAGCCTGTCTCCCCTCTTCCCAAAAAGCTGCACAACACTCGTCCTGTCTCAGCTTCCACCACATGGTTCTCTTCTCTGCCTTTGTCTTCCTAATCTTCCTCCCCACCACCAGAGTCATCTTACACACCACCATCCTATGCTGTCTAGCCACTCTCTCCCCTACCACTACCTTACAGTTGGGAACCTCCTTCAGATTACATCGTCTGCACAAGATGTAATCCACCTGCGTACGTCTACCTCCGCTCTTGTAGGACACCCTATGTTCGTGCCTCTTCTGGAAAAAAGTGTTCACTACAGCCATTTGCATCCTTGTTGCAAAGTCTACCACCATCTGTCCCTCCAAGTTCCTTTCCTGGATGCCGTACTTACCCATCACTTCTTCATCACCCCTATTTCCTTCACCAACATGTCCATTACAATCTGCACCAATTACGACTCTCTCTCTGTCTGGGATGCTCAGAACTACTTCGTCTAGCTCCTTCCAGAATTTCTCTTTCACCTCTAGGTCACATCCTACCTGTGGGGCATAGCCACTAATCACATTACACGTAACACCCTCAATTTCAAGTTTCAGCCTCATCACTCGATCTGATACTCTTTTCACCTCCAAGACATTCTTAGCCAACTCTTCTTTTAAAATAACCCCGACTCAATTTCTCTTCCCATCTACACCATGGTAAAATAATTTAAACCCTGCCCCTAAACTTCTAGCCTTACTGCTTTTCCACCTGGTCTCCTGGACACACAATATATCAACCTTTCTCCTAATGCTCATGTCAACCAACTCCTGAGATTTTCCTGTCATAGTCCCAACATTCAAAGTCCCCACATTCAGTTCTAGGCTCTGTGCTTTCCTCTTCTCTTTCTGCCAAAGAACCCGCTTTCCACCTCTTCTTCTTCTTTGACTTCGACCCACAGTAGCTGAATTTCCAACGGCGCCCTGCAGGCTGACGGCACCGGTGGCGGACGTTGTTAACCCGGGCCACGACCGATCCGGTATGGAATTCTTTGGATGAACGCTCATATTTGTTTGGCAAAGTTTTAAGCCGGATGCCCTTCCTGACGCAACCCTCTACATTTATCCGGGCTTGGGATCGGCCTACAGTTTGCACTGACTTGCAGCTGCATTGCCCCCCATAGGGCTGCATTCACTTCCACAATATTCTTAGGAAATCACAATTTCCTGTCACTGGTGAGCTTTTTTTTTTAAAAACAGGCCCATGGGCTACTCACGTGGTCCTTGGGGGACTCGATTAAAATAAATTACTAAATTAGAGGCTTTGTAATTAATTAATCTCGATTAATCACATTTTTTATAATATCACAATATTTGTCCTAAAAAGCAACATTGTTTATGAAATGTTAAACATACAAAAACAGCAGAAAAATGTATAGAAAATATCCCTGGCCTAAATTAAACAGACCTAAAATAAAAAATTATGAACTATCCATTAAATGACTGTTACAGGTTCACTGAAGACCAAAATATCCACTTTTTCAATGTTAACCCTTTTTTCCCTAATTTAGGTTTAGGGCCAAATTTGACCCCTTGGGCTTTAGCCGTATAATTTCAAAGAATCACAATAAAAAACACCGTCAATATAAACTGTTTTAAATTTAGGAAAATAATCACTCAACCACACAGCTACATTTAACAATGTTTTTTTTTTTTGTTTGTTTGTTTTTTTTTGCTTTATTTGTTGCATGTTAGAACTGGATTTCAAATGTACAAACACACTTTGGCCAATGGAAACAAGAACACAAGGCCAAAATCACGACTGAAAAAAACTAACACCGTGGGTCTTTGCTTATCCAAAAATCTGTTCTGCTAGAGAGAGGAACTCACACTAGACATTGTGGTGATCTTTGAAACAATTTCTTTTTTTGTTGATGCAGAGAGGAACTGCACATTTTTCACAGTGCATTTCCGTTTTGAGGTTCTTGCACACAGAACATCGACAGCGATGTTCCTCCTTGACGGGGCAATGGGCGATGCGGTCTGTACTACTCAGGTAACTTAGTAAAATATCCATCCATCCATCCATCCATCCATTTTCTGAGCCGCTTCTCCTCACTAGGGTCGCGGGCGTGTTGGAGCCTATCTCAGCTGTGATCGGGCACGAGGCGGGGTACACCCTGAACTGGTTGCCAGCCAATCGCAGGGCACATATAAATAAACAACCATTCGCACTCACATTCATACCTACAGGCAATTTAGAGTTGCCAATTAACCTACCATGTATGTTTGTGGGATGTGGGAGGAAACCCACGCCCGGAGAAAACCCACGCAGGCACGGGGAGAACATGCAAACTCCCCCGGATTGAACCCCGGTCCTAAGAACTGTGAGGCAGACGCTCTAACCAGTCATCCACCGTGCTGCCTTAGTAAAATATATACAAATGAATTTATTTCAAGGCTTTAGCCAAATGCAGGACTGTCACCAAACTCCCAAAGTCACTCACAGAACCAAAGGGTCATTTTTGACCCAACAGTTTTTAACCCATACACCCAGAGGGTCATTTTTGGCCCATCGTTTTTTTAAATTAGCTCAGAGTAGCTAATTTATCAAAAACAAAAGAATATAAAATGTACTTCTCGGCATTCTGCAAGCTAAAATTAAATAGATTATCAAAAATACAGAATTTTACCAAGCGCTGGTTTTCTGAGAAGACGATTCTGTTTGGGTAGGTTTCCAGCTCAACAAAACAGCATGTGGTCAGCCATCTTGTCACTACCACTTTGGCTCATGTCAGTTCAATATTCATCCATTAAGTGTCTCTATGCAGGGGCCAGAAGTAGCACTCTGGGCTTTTGAAGTTAAATTTGACAATTTTGTTTGTTTGTTCATTTTTGGTAGCAGCAATTAACGGCGGCCAAATTCGACCCCATGGATTCTCCAGGTTAAAGTGCGATTTTTTGACAGTTATTTTAGAACAGTATTGCCTTTAAATGGTTTCTGCGTGGCAGTTGAAAAGTTGGATCACATGTTGGAGGGTTCAAGTGCTTTGTTGGTATCAAAACTCCTTGTTGCACAATTTTAACCACGGTTATCGAGGCTTCCATAAATAAGGGAGTTTTTGTTTTGTTTTGTTTTTTTTAAAAAGAAATTTCCCCCTCATCAGTTCTAGCAACGCTGTTTCATCCAATTCCCCCATCTTGGTAGTCAAGCTATGACGTGTGCATCAGTGTAATCAGTGTACCAGGATAACGTGCACTGAGAAAGGTTCTGCGTTGTTTGGAACACAATATACTATTAAAATGTATTATTTTTTTATAATTAATTAATCATGATTAATGCATTAAAGTCCAATCCCTATTTTTTTTTTGTAGAAAGATGTAAGCACTATATAGGTGCATTACAAGAGGTCAATTTACCACATCTCAACCATTTTCCTCTGCGGTGTTCCATCTTGTGCTTCCGCTCTCCTGTTGCTGTGGGTATTGATTGAGCTCACCTGTAATTACAACTCGCAACTGAACTGCATAATTTCTTTGCCGTCATCAACTGGTTCTTTCCAGCTCAATGAGGCTTAAACAGGAATCGCGCAGAAAGTGTTGCACCTAGTCATCAATGGTTGGTGTTTTTGTGTCGATCGATGCAAATGAGGCCCTACAAATGTCTAATTTCCGCTCGCACTGAGCGGCCATGACTCATCTATTATGAATTTGATTCATTTAATGTGATTAACCTTTGGCATTGTAAAAGCTTACAAAACAAACCTGCAGAGTGTTGCGCCACATATATAAAACAGAGCAGAGAGGAAAACAAAAGAAAACCAGTAAACTGGATTTAAGTGCCGCACAGCTCTTGTTGTTTTGACTGGCAAATGGAACATGAAGGGGGTTGATGGTAAGGTACAAGTGTAAGAACCTCTGATAAGAGTTCAAACAATTTGATAACCGCTTCTCTTTACAGGGCTAGTCTCACGTCATACAGCCAGCCGTGTATTTTAAACTGATTTGCACAGATAAGATAAAGACCCCCACTCGAGCACACGCCACAAAAGTGTATGGGTGTTATGTCTCTGGTGAATTCTGAAATGTATTTGCAGTGGAGACGGACAATGAGATTTTGGTGTGTGTATGTGTGTGTGTGTGTAGGTGTGTGTGTGTGTGTTGTAAACCTAATGTATGTTGTCCTTTCATCAGTTGTAGTTCAATGTGTTTGGGATTTGAGGTCAGGTACTGTATCTCAAGTTCTTCCACACCACACCCATGCAAGCATGATATTTGGGCTTTTATCTAGTCACCACCCAGTCACAGTCAATCAGTTCCGTGCAATTCAGTTTTGTTTGGTCAACACACACTGCACATGTCACACTTAAATTTGCCATTTCCAGCAGAGATCTGAAAACACATTAGTCTATGCAAGTAAATTTGTTTTTGTTTTGTTTTTTCTCTTCAGATACTCACACCAACCTATCCCTGAACACACCATATCTGGCCCCCGAGGTTTACACCGTACCCTTCACCATCTCTGACAGCAGCTCACCTCCCAGGAGCACCTTCATAAACTTACCAGGTAGCTAATAGCTACGCTCTTATTGGTGACCAACCGCCAGGGAGGTTATACTTTGGCACAAGGGATAAACCAACCCAGTGTGCCAATTTAGCCTAGTTCTATTCTAGTGATGCAGGGGGACTCCCATTGACCAAATAGTCTTCAGCCATTGACATCCAGCTGGCCCTGTCTATTTATCTATCTATCTATTTTATTTTATTTATTTGTTTTACTTTTCATGTACCAGTACTTCAAACAAATGTGATAAAGAGATGAGGGAGGTAATTGGAATGCCTGTCAATGTTATAACACTTCTCTACATGGTTATCTCACACAATTGTTTATATAAACCATTACAGGAGAAACATTTTTGTTCTGTAGAAAAACTGCACATTCAATTTACATGACTTCTAAAGAATGGACGTCAAATCCCGAGCATTACATGTATTATAGCCTGTCTCTAATCTGAATGGTTATTGTGCTATGTGGTACGATGACTGAGTCGTTCTATCCTCTCCTTTCAGTGACGGTGTGTCCTTGCAACATCAGGGGGAACTGTAAAATGGCAGCCAAGCAGCTGCAGGGCATGCCAACTATCCAGTCTGCAGTCGGCATTCTGCTTGGCACATTTGCAGTTGTAGGTCAGTACTTATTACACGCATACTTTGAAAGTGACATGTAACATCACAATTATTGTCAGATAGAAATATTGTTGATGGATTTGTTTATGCTTTCCTCCTAGTCTTTCTATATTCATTAAATATGTGACATTGTGGTGTGGTTTATTATCTCAGGTTTTCTTATTGTGCTTGCTTTTTTTTTTTTTTTTTAAATTAGGAACAATCCTCGTTGTTGTGTTTGTGCGACTGTCCTACCAGAACCCCAAAAAGCCAGGTAACACAAACCAGGAGAGAGTTCCATTGAAAATGTCCATCTAAACATTATGATCACATCCAATGCACAGATGGAACCATTCTGCTTTCTGAAGTGATGCTGCATTTCAAGTTCTGACATTCTGTAGAGTATTTGTAAAACTGTGAAGTTTTAGGTTTACCTGTCTAGGGGACATTATGATGTTTGTTACATATTTAATGTCATTGTATCTTTAGTTGTTTAAACTTGTACCTTCTTTACACTGCAAATATGTTTGTAGCTTGTAATAACAGTCAAAGTTTCTTTTTTACTTTATTTCATATCGTCTGAAATTTATAATAAATTGTTGTAAATGATCAGATTAAAAAAATAAAAAAATTAAATGCTGGTTTTGTATTTTTTTTCCTAACACTTCAACTACTAGAAAATTAAACACACTTTATTGTCTTTATGACACAATTTGCACAAAATTAAGGTGGAGTCAAAAGATTAAAAGATTATGCATATCATCACGACGCCATGATGGACAACTGGTTAGCGCATCTGCCTCCCAGTTCCGAGGACCAGGGTTCAAATCCCAGCCCCACCTGTGGAGTTTGCATGTTCTCCCCGTGCCTGCGTGGGTTTTCTCTGGGTACTCATTAGTCAGATATTTCACATTAATACGCGCTCATGTTTTGTGTTTAAGTTCATTCTGGTTATGGTTGTGGGGTACAAACTGGTCCAGAAGCGTGTGGCTTGTGTGTTTATAGATCTGAATCTCTTTCCACGTGGCAAAACTTCAAAAAGGTTATAGGCAGGGTGGAAAGGGTCTTTGAGGATGTTGTGTGACTTCTGCAAGGAACAGGTGGTGAAGATGTGGTTCAGAGGTGGTTTCTGTGAGTTGAGAATGTGTTTTGCAGTTTTTCTAATTCTCTGCACTTTTGTCATGGGTGTACAGGGAGTAAAGGAAGGGACTTAGCACACAGCCTTGTGGGGCACTGGTGCTCAGTGTCAGAGTGGAGTAGGGGTTAGTGCCTATGCTGACTGATTGAAGCCTGTTAGTCAGACATTCCTTGGTCCACACAAAGATATTGTGCTCCATGCCCAGGTTGTGCACTTTGAGGAACCGCCTGATGGGTAGGATGGGATTGAAAGCATGGCTTTAATCCACAAACAACAGCCATGCATAGGTCTTGGGTTATTCCAGGTGGTGCAGTACACAGTTTGGAGGGCAGTGCAGATGGGCAGGGTGGGTGGAAGACAAGCCTTGATGTGATTAAGCAAACATTTCTCGAGGCACTTCATGATTGCAGGTGTTAATGCCACCAGCCTGTAATCATTTAGCTTAGTCACTGCAGCCTGCTTGGCACTATGGTGGACGTTTACAGACACGTGGGGACAAAGCACTGCAACAAGAGAGAGGTTGAAGATATTAGTAAATACCTCAGCAGCACCTTTTGGGTGTTGATGCTCTGAAGGGTACATATCACATCAGCAGTTTGCAGATTGAGTGGCTGGCTGTTGATGGTTAAAGCTGGAGTGACAGTTGTCGCTACATCCACCTCAAAAGGGCTGAAGAAATGCTGCTATGCCAAGGAGTCACTGCTGCTGCTGCTCCTCCTGCTGCGGCTGGTCAGGCTGCTGTTGTGATTCTGTCTGGTGATGTCTCACAGACCTTGGCATGCATAGTGGGGGACCGAGTTTTTGAAGGATGTTCATTTCCTCCTTTGCCTTGATTGTGATTTTGCTCTATGTTCAGACTGTCATTAGTTCCAGCTTTCATCTGTTATTTCCCTCCCTACTGTTTGTGGATCTTCAGCCAGCTGCACACCGAGCGATGTGGCTGAACATAACTGAACTATTCAGTCGCGTCGCGCAGATGCTTGGTTTTGCAAATTTCTTTAGTTGCAGACCGTTTGCAACCACTTTGGCAGTGATTCCACATGTTGAATGGCAAATGAATGGTGTCACATAGTGCGATGGGTTCTATGGCACGATGTAAGAGCACAGATGTTTACAGCCAATCAAAATGCTAGCTACATATGAAACAGAGTAACCAAAAGACCAAGCATCGCATTTTTTGTTGCAGCGGTTTTGAGATGTTTGTTTGTGTGCGAGGGTCAGTTGCCGGCTGTAATTTGTCTGCAATTGTCCTGTTCACCCCAGTTTAGTCACATCGCTTGTTGTCCTGATGGCTTTCACCAATCATTTACTTGACTTCCCTTATCTTCTGCTCACCTGTGCATTGTAGTGTCATTAGTATGAGTGGAGTTCATTTCCTGCATCAGTTCAGTCATGCGTAATGCGCAGCTGCAGTAAATCTATGTCTCTGCAACATGATCTCATACTTCTTTTGGTTTCCTGCATCAAGGGCGTGCAAAATCCTCTCGGACCCTCCGCACCCCGGTCACCAGCTCTTCCAGCTCCTTCCCTCAGGTAGGCGCTACCGATCAATGCAAACTAGAGCTAGTAGACATTCCAACAGCTTCTTCCCTCTTGCAATCAACTTCTTAAACAGCTAACCTATAATTCCATTACAACAAGCTGGCAATTTTTTGACTTGAGTTCGTTGTCACATTTCTGTAGGGCCAATTATGTATTACTCGTGCACTCACTGTAGTTGTCTCGCCATGCTGCACTATTTGCATATACTGGCCACTCATGCCAGAGTAGCATCTGCTCCATTTGCACACTGATTGAGGAGTATCTGTAACATTTGCACAACCATTGTCCCAGATTATCGCACTACTCGTCACTTTAAACCGCATACACTCCTTGAAGTCTCAGCGCCCTTTGCACAATGGTCATTGCACCGGACTATTGCAATATTAGTCATTCGAAATGCTCTAAGTGCTAGAGGACTCTGCATCTTTTTGCACAATTTTTTTTTGTCAATGTCTTTATGTCTCCAAAGTGTTCTGTAAATTGACTGTCTGTTGTACTAGAGCGGCTCCAACTACCGGAGACAAATTCCTTGTGTGTTTTGGACATACTTGGCAAATAAAGATGATTGTGATTCTGATTCTGATTGTACTTGTTGAATAATCCAGCCTTTATGTTCATACGGTTACAGTAAATGTCTGAACTGGACCTTTTCAATGTGTAATGACTCACCGAATATTTTGACAAACCTGCTGATGGCCCACACACCTATCACCCATTTATAATGGACTAATTATGTCCGTAGAGGAAAAGAACCTTGAATGGGATGGGAGGACAGAAGGGAATAGGACAGTTGTGGCATGGGATCTTCTTTCTAGAGGGAAATTAGCCATGCCACACCAATGTTAAGGGGTGAAAGTTGAAATCACTTCAAGCAGCTTTGAAAAAAAGAGCTAAATCCCCTGTCAGGGATGGGCACTGAAGGACGGAAGCAGTGTTCATTCAGTTTCCCCAAATGGCCGTTCTATTTTCCATTGCTGATTAACAGATATAATCATCCCCTCCCTCTGTTCCTTCCAATGCTCTGATTATTTTAATCTTTGTTGTTTTTTTGAGGGGGGGGGGGTTCAATTTGTATACAGAGGTCATTGGCAATAATAGTGGTTCACTAGGCTGGCTTCTATGCAGCTGGTATAGGATTTATTCCACAATCACAACACCCTATAATTGACTGTTGATCCGTCACAGTGTTTCCCAACAAGGCACTCATTTTACATTAGAGACATCCCATGACACACTCGCAAACACAAATATCACAGAAAGTATTCATACTGAAATAAGGATGATCTTGTCCCAATTTACTCACAAATTGACTTTCTAAGTGTGAATGTTGTATGAATGAATGTTGTACACAGGCTCATTATAGCTTTGACCATCTAATGGAAGAGCATTTAATTTATCTGCCTGTCACTATACTGTCCGTCAATGGCATAGATACATGAACAAAGGCGTATTTGTACTTAATAATAATTTTTGGATAAATAAGGTTAAATTGGATGAATTCTGGCGGCACGGTGGATGACTGGTTAGAGCGTCTGCCTCACAGTTCTGAGGACCGGGCGGGGTTCAATCCCCAGCCCCGCCTGTGTGGAGTTTGCATGTTCTCCCCGTGCCTGCGTGGGTTTTCTCCAGGCACTCCGGTTTCCTCCCACATCCCAAAAACATGCATGCTAGGTTAATTGAAGACTAAATTTCCCAGATGTGAATGTGTGCACGAATGGTTGTTTGTTTATATTTGCCCTGCGATTGGCTGCCAACCAGTTCAGGGTGTACCCTGCCTCCTGCCTGATAATAGCTGGGATAGGCTCCAGCACTCCCGCGACCCTTATGAGGATAAGGGGCTCAGAAAATGGATCGATGGATGGACGTATGAATTCTGTAGCACCCCTGATAATCTCACACGGCACACGAGGGTGCCATTGCACCCTGATTTGGAATCACTGGTCTAGGATGCAGTCTGACTTTTATCTAAAGTCGCTTGGGATAGGCTCAAGCTCTACCATGACTGGATTTACATTCCAGGTCCAAGTGTCCAAGTCCAATTTAATGCCTGTATTAGTTTTTTGTAATAACATTTATTTACATGTAGGTTGTTATTTTTTACACTACCATGATGCATATCCGAACTTTGCCACTTGACAGCAAAAGATGAGAATTGTGTCATGAACCATGCAGTATTCAAATCATCAGACCCTGATCAGGATAAGGGGTGTAGAACATTGATGTATGTTTGGTGGATGGACATGGGATACAAATATTTCTTCCACTGTCACCCCACCCATCCCCGCCTCCACTGTTGCTGTACAGGTAAGATCAGAATTACTCATAATAAAATGGAAAAGTTTTTGTTAAAGCAAAGCAAAGCAAATTTATTTATATAACGTATTTCATACACAAGGTAACTCAATGTGCTTTACATGATTAAAAGCATTTAAAAACAAAGAAAAAAACATCATATAAACATTTAAAATTAAGAGAAAAAAAAATAAACAAAATAAAATAAAAATACTGTTAAAACAGCATACAGTGCAAGAAATATCTTAAAAGTGGAAATGCTATAAATAGCACGGGTGAAAAAGAAGAGTTTTTAACCTGGACTTAAAAACAAGCAGACTTGGGGCTGACGTCACTTCTGTTGGCAATTTATTCCATTTGTCTACAGCATAGTAGCTAAATGCTGCTTCACCATGTTTGCTTTGGACTCTGTGCTCCACTATTGGACCTGAGTCTGTCAATCTCAGAGCCCTACTGGGTTTATATTCCATTAGCATTTCATTAATGTATTCAGGACTTAAACCATTTAGTGATTTATAGACCAGTATCAGAACTTTAAAATATATTCTAAAGCTGACTGGAAGCCAGTGTAAAGACTTTAGAATTGGTGTAATATGCTCTGACCTCTTTGTTCTGGTCAGAACGCGAGCCGCAGCATTCTGAATGAGCTGCAGCTGTTTAATTCTCTTTTTAGGGAGTTCAGTCAGAAGACCATTGCAATAGTCAAGTCTACTTGAGATAAAAGCATGGATGAGCTTCTCCTGGTCTGCTTGACACATGCAAGCCGACACCCTGGATAGGTTCTTCACATGGTAGAAGGCAGTTTTAGTAATTGATTTGATATGACTATTGAAAGTCAAGAACACCAAGGTTTCGGACTTGGTCTTTGTTTTTTAAAGTGCGTGACTCCAGGTATTTACTAACCGCAATTGTCTTTTCTTTATTGCCAAAAACAATTATCTCAGTTTTGTTGTGGTTTAATTGAAGAAAATTTTGGCTCATCCAGATATTTATCTGTTTTAGACAGTGACACAATACCTCAATTGAACTGTAGTCATCTGGAGACACTGCTAGATATAACTGTGTGTCATCTGCATAGCTATGATAGTCAAGATTAAAGTTCTGAAGAATTTGACCCAAGGGTAGCATATACAGGCTGAACAGGAGGAGTCCAAGAACAGACCCTTGAGGGACCCCATAGGTCATTTCCATTCAATGAGATTGAGCACTTCCAATGGTTACAAAATAACTCCTTTCCTCCAGGTAGGACCTGAACCATTTAAGGACTGTTCCATTTAGTCCTACCCATGTTTCCAACCTGTTCAGCAGTATAGGGTTAGCCCTACACCAGCATGTGACAATATATTTTAGGAAAGTTGTTTTTAAAGAAAAGTACTTGTCATTATCATTGTTTTTAAGAAAATACCAAAAAATACAGCACATTTTGAGGAAATGCAATCTTTGAAAATAATAACAAAGGTGTTGGTTCATTTCCAGCCAAAGATGACCAATTCATCAAATAAAAATCAGTTGACCTCAAAACCTTTCTCAACTTTTAATTAACCTTGGGTTTAACTTGGGCTGTGATTAGCACGTGCCTCACATAGGGGCCATATTCTCCTGTTTAGCACATCCACTCAAATCTGTCATTTATGCACCCGCAAGCCAGGTACACCATCTGGGTGGAACAACACTAAACTGTGAGCTTTCCCTGACAGATCTTTTCCTGCGCGCATTCTGGTGACATTCTTCTGTGGACTTAAGCACTTTTCCTCTTCGGCACTCCAGAGGCTGTAGTAAGTCTAACACCCCGTGAAAATGAAACATTTTGATTCAGTTAAATGCCCGCCAACGGCCCGGCGTGCAGTTATACCGGTAAGGCGTGACAAAGTAACGCATTCCTCCAAAAATCTGCCATTTTGAGGAAAGAGCGAAGTAACGCGTTACTTTTCCCAGGAAAGTAATTAGACTACAGTTACTTCTTCAATCCAACAATAGCTACTTTTGCATTATCAATGTCTCTCATCAAACAGTAATTTGTAGCTGGTGATTCAAACAAAAGCTCAGAAAATGGATGATGGATGGATAGTTACTTTGAAAATCAAATAATCAGCAAAGTAACTAAGTTACTTTTAAGCTCAAGTAAGCAGTAAAGTAACTAAGTTACTTTTTCAAAGGTAACTGTGGCAACACTACTGGCGTGATAGCTGACTCGTGCAGATGGTGCGGGACACACCTAGCCCAGAATGCTTATCTACGTTCACCAATTGTCCAACAGCCATAATGTGTCCCTTATATCATATTAATTGGCAAAAAAATATAGACACCAGCAGACGTTTTTTCACCAGCGAGGAGCTTTTCCACTTCAAATATGCTGCTGGCGCTTTTAAGTTTTTTTTGTTTTTTTTTAAGTGTAGGGCTCCCACTAAAGTCCATGTCAGGGCGCAATGGTGAGTTACATATTGAATAATTTATTCATTCATTTTCCATACCGCTTATCCTCACGCAGGTCACGGGTGTGCTGGAGCCTATCCCATCCATCTTCGGGAGAGAGGCGGGGTACAACCTGAACTAGTCGGCAGACAATCACAGACATTTTGAATCATTTGATTTTATTTGCTCTTTGTTGGTCATAAAATATGTTAACGTGACCTCCAAACATGAGTTCAGCCATAAGTATAGTATTCTGATTAAATTTATTTCATGCCGAATTAAAAACAAACATGCTCTCCTTCAAAGTGATGGAGCTGTGCACATCCACTACGGAATTTATTTTCACATTTAAAGTGTGTTATATTTTCCAAATGATTTAAATGGCATTCACATGTTTCAGGAAAACTGCGTTCGCCATGATTTACAGCAAGTGTCAGACTTCAATGAGTCACGCCTCTGAAGCAGTTGCGCACACATTTCCCAGTTACTCACAGTGGGTGGGCCAGAAATCTGGATGGGAGGATGTGCGTAGCTGAAATGTGTGTAAGCCAGGTGCATAATAAAAAGGCGCACGAATGGGAGAATATGTCCCATAGTTCTTAGGTTCAGCTCTCTGCACCCTTCCGCTATAGCACAGGTGTCAAACTCATGGCCTGGGGGCCAGATCCGGCCCGCCACATTATTTCATGTGGCCCGCGAAAGCAAATCATATGCGTCGACTTCATGTCTCTTGCTAAAATACCAAAACTGCAGATTGAGATATTGCAAGCCTTTCTTTCTTTTCTTTTTTTTCCAATCACCTTTAAAATTAATTGAAAAATGTATTACTGAAAATGTGTAAAATATTTTATCACTGTTTGCACTCAGCATACAGTATATGATTTACTTGGGCTACTGTCAAACAAAACCAGCTCTCAAGAGAAATGATGGATGTCTGATTTTTATTTAAAGTGAGTTTATGAAAACGTACCAAATCCACATCCACTGTAATCTTATCATACACTTCCCAATACCAATGTAGTTCAACATAATTGTTTAGATTATTTTGCTTGGACCATTTATAAGGTTGTAGCTTGAAACAACCTTTTGGTAGAAAAACAGCCTTTTCCATATACTGTACATTTCCATCAACTCATTTAAATCCTGCAGGAAGCATATTGCAAAGATCTATTATATTAAAACCTCAAAATAAACCAAATAAGGAGGCCTGTAAAAAAACAAATACAATTAAAAAAAACTAAAATACCCAGTCATAGCCCTGAGTATGTGCTCGCTGTATAATTTGGTTGAAATCGTTTTAAATTGCTTGACAAAAGAAACAGACATCTGACACAGTATGTGCGTCACTCGTGCTATTTCTGGCACTTTAGACTCTGTAATCACTCTTACAGTTCTAACCACAAGACAGGTAACTCGAAATTAACAATTTGAATCGACAACCAGCAGGATAAAAGCATGTAAAAGAAAAGTGGGTTCTTTTTTTGTGGAAGCGCTATACCCACTAACTCCAATCAATGGCAGATCAGAATTGAATTTAAATGACATATTTATTGTTTATGTGAACAAAAGTGTCAGCAGCTTGGCAGCATAGTGATTTTACACGTCTGCTGAACAGTCAAGAGGTCAAACATTGCTGTGTTGTGTTTGTACAGTATGTTCTCTCGATGCTTATGTGGGTTTTCTCCGGGTATTCTGGCTTCCTCCCACATTCCAAACCAACCAATCTGTTAAAGAAGAAAAGCACAATGTATTGCTGTGAAGAAGTGTACCAGGGGGTCGCATATTTTTCATGGTTACTGAGTTGAATTGAATTCTTTATTTGGAACATGGGCGGCATGGTGGGCGACTGGTTAGAGCGTCAGCCTCACAGTTCTGAGGACCCGGGTTCAATCTCCGGCCCCGCCGGTGTGGAGTTTGCATGTTCTCCCCGTGCCTGCGTGGGTTTTCTCCGGGCACTCCGGTTTCCTCCCACATCCCAAAAACATGCATTAATTGGAGACTCTAAATTGCCCGTAGGCATGACTGTGAGTGCGAATGGTTGTTTGTTTCTATGTGCCCTGCGATTGGCTGGCTACCAGTTCAGGGTGTACCCCGCCTCCTGCCCGATGACAGCTGGGATAGGCTCCAGCACGCCCACTTGGGGGGATGTGGGAGGAAACCGGAGTGCCTGGAGAAAACCACGCAGGCACGGGGAGAACATGCAAACTCCACACAGGCGGGGCCAGGGATTGGAACCCGGTCCTCAGAACTGTGAGGCAGACGCTCTAACCAGTCGCCCACCATGCCGCCTCGTGTGGGTGTATTTTGCATTTATGCAATATGTGAGGATAGGAGGTGTGGGTTCTTGTATATTTCTTGCTATTTTAATTGTTTGTTTGTTTTTTTATCTCCATAAAGCATTTTGTTTTGCATTTTAATGTATAAAAAGTGCTGTATAAATAAATTCTTTGATGTTATATGTATTTATATTGACAGTTCTTACTCCTCATATTTCGTCATTCCTTTGTATTTGCGAGCTAAGTTGTCTGGGCCTTTATGCCCCTGGCAGGGTCACCCATGGCAAACAGGTTCTAGGTGAGGGACCAGACAAAACACAGCTCAAAACCCCCTATGATGAG
Source organism: Phyllopteryx taeniolatus (assembly GCF_024500385.1). NCBI lineage: Eukaryota > Metazoa > Chordata > Actinopteri > Syngnathiformes > Syngnathidae > Phyllopteryx > Phyllopteryx taeniolatus. The sequence continues at coordinate 18,452,280 of NC_084503.1, forward strand.
AAACATTCTTGGACAACCTTTTGCCTCACCAGGTCCTGGGTGACCTGTGGAGCCAGGCCTGGAGGTGGGGCTCGTGGCCGACCACCTGGTGGCCGGGTCTGCACCATGGCACAGCCCGAAGAGGCAATGTGGGTCCCCTTACCATGGGCTCACCACCTGTGGGAGGAGCTAAGTGGGTCGAGTACAGTGTCAGCTGGGCGGTGGCCGAACACAGGGACCTTGGCATTCTGATACTCAGCTACAGAAGCTAGCTCTAGGGAAGAGCCTGAGCCGGTGTGCAAGGTCGAGAAATTCCAACTAGACATTATTCAGGCTCACCTTGACACACAGTGGTACTCTGCGGCACCACTGTGGCAGACCAGGGTGGTGGTCACCTTTTTAAGAAGGGGGACCGGAAGGTGTGTTCCAACTATCAGGGGATCACACTCCTCATCCTCCCTGGTAAGGTCTATTCGGGGGTGCTGAAAAGGAGGATCCATCAGGAAGTCGAATCTCAGATTGAGGAGGAGCAGTGTGGTTTTCGTCCTGGCCGTGGAACAGTGGAGCAGCTCTACACCCTAAGCAGGGTTCTGGAGAGTGCAAGGGAGTTCACCCAACCAGTCTACATGTGTTTTGTGGACTTGGAAAAGGCATTTGACTGTGTCCCCCGGGTGGTCCAGTCGATGGTCTCCAGGATTACGGGTACCGGCCTGCTTGATAAGGGCTGTTCAGTCCATGTATGACTGGTGTCAGAGTTTGGTCCACATTGGCGGCAGTATGTCCAATTTGTTTCCAGTGAGGGTTGGACTCTGCCAAGGGAGCTCTTTGTCACCAATTCTGTTCATTACCTTTATGAACAGTTTTTCTAGGCGCAGCCGAAGTGCTGAGAGTATTCGGTTTGGTGACCTCAGCATTGTGTGTCTGCTTTTTGCAGATAATGTGGTTATGATGGCTTCATCAGGCCATGAACTTCATCTGTCTCTGGAGCAATTTGCAGCCAAGTGTGAAGCGGCTAGGATGAAAATCAGCATCTCCAAATCTAAGGCCATGGTCCTTAGTCAGAACAAGGTGGAGTGCCTTCTCCGGGTCGATGGAAGAGATCCTGCACCAAGTGGAGGAGTTCAAGTTTCTCTGGGTCATTTTCACAAGTTAGTGAAGAATGGAATAGAAGATTGACAGGCAGATCAGTGCTGCATCTGCAGTGGCGCGAACTCTGTATCAGTCTGTTGTGGTAAAGAAGGAGCTGAGCCCAAAGGCAAAGCTTTTGATTTACGGGTTGATCTACGTTCCTACCCTCACCTACGATGATGACCTGTGGGTCTGTCCTCCACATCGAGAGGAACCAGATGAGATGGCTTGGGCATCTAGTTAGGATGCCTCCTGGAGGCCTCCCTGGTGAGGTGTTTCAGGCCTTGGAACAGGCTGGAGAGACTATGTCTCCTGGTTGACCTGGGAATGCCTCACTATCCCTCAGAAGAGCTGGGGGAAGTAGCTGGGGAGAGGGAATTCTGAGACTTCCCTGCTTAAATTGCTGTCCCCATGACCAGATCCCTGATCCTCAGATAAGGAAGATAAACGGATGGATGGATGGATGGACGGACGGACGGACGGATGAACGGACAAAAGTTGTCATACTGTATATGTCTGCAACTTTTAGTCAGTCAATCATTAATGTGAATGACAGTTGGCAAGCTAATTTAATGTCCGGATAAGCATACAGTATTCAGAATATTGGTACAGTTTATTTTGAGAAAAATAATAATTTAGGTAATGTTTCAGAGTAAGTTTTGACAAATACAAATTATTTACAGCCACGGTTAATGAATATTCATGGTGAAAGTGTCTCTTCAAGGCACTTAGCTCCCCCAACTGCCACCCACTGTTCTGTGTCATTTGTGTATTGTACTAATTAAATTTGGAATATGTTGTATTTATTATAATTTACAACTCTGCTGTATCTTTTTGTTGCATGCCACCCAGAGAAGCAGACCACACACATTTAGACATACAAGGAAAAATGTCACAGTAATGGGTTCATCATTTATTTTCATTCATTTAAAGATGGAAAAACAACAAAAGAAATCTGATTATCTCTTAAAATAAAACATATTGGAGAATATTTAGAGCACTCCTGATAAGATCCAGCATCTATTGGGAAGGCTCCAATCATTCCTTCAATTTCAGACACCCTCATCCCACGTACATCATATACAGGCACTGACATATTTCCATTTTGGCGCGAGTAAGTACATGACTACAAATGTTCACACTTGATAACAAAGGATTATAAATAACAAGAATGACTCATTTTTCATTGTTCTACAAAAATGTTTCACACATAAAAAGTAACAGCTACAAAGAGACATGGCAACTCCGACGTTGACTGTGAGTGGCTTCGTCTTAAAATGAGAATCATAAACCAACCGCCACCCTCTCCCCTACACCCACCCAACATATACAGTCCACCTCCACTTTCTGAGTGAACGCAAGATGAGACAAATGGCCTCTGGCATCAGTCATGAACTAATCCTTGAGTGGGATGAGCCCTGCTGTCCTTTGCTCTGAAATAATGTAGACCAGAGAAAGAATTTAGTTTGAAGTGAACTCATTTTGCCTCACTACCGCTAATACAAACAATCTACCACTTGTTAGAGTTATTATTTTCATGTAAATCAAACATCTTACATCTATCCATTTTATATCACCTGTCCTTGTCACAGATGAAATGGAGCCTATCACAGTTTCTTTGGCCAAGAAGCAGCGAACACCCTGGATTGGTCACAGGCTAATCAACAGCCGTTCACACTCAAAACACACCTATGAAAAATTGTTGCGTCTTCATTCAACCTGACATGCATTCTCTTGGACTGTGGGAGGAGGCTTGCATACCTGGTGAAAACCCACACAAGCACAGAAAAACATACAAACTCCGCACAGAAGGAGCTGAACTTAAAACTTTACTTCATGTAAGAATATATCCATCCATTTTCTGAACCACTTTTCCTCCCTAGGTTTATCAAAACATTTACCACATGGTAGAAGAGAATTAGTTCTCAAGTATTATTTACCAATTTTTTTATTGGTGTCATTGAAGCAGTAGCTACATTACATATTTTACAGGCCATTGATTCATCCAAAGTCCGGATCAGATTCCAGCCGAAGGAAGTTTTTCAAATAAAAGAAACACCTGGTTTATAAGACAGTGGGGAGGGCTCACTGCGGACAGGTCACCAGTCTTTCATATGTAATGGTTAAAAATGAAAATGTGTAACAGATTCAACAACTCTGTTATTTTACATTTAAAAAGAAGAATTGTGTGGTTGTTGCGTTTTTTCAACTAATTAATAAATTAATGTTTTTCCCATTGCCAAGCTCCATGCGTTAAAAAGTAAACATAACAAAGGACAGTGAAGCGGACACATTGACCTAATAATCAAATAAAGCCCTATTTGTTCGTTTCTCTATATTTAGAGCCTTTGTGTAACAGTCTAATAGTTTGGGTCACTTATAATAATGCCAATCATAGTTTGACCAAAGTGCACGCTTATCTGCTGTCTCAACAAAGCTCCATAAACACTAATTGGATGGAAAGAATCTGAGGGGAACAATCACCAGGCTGTGAACTCAACAGCTGTTGTGCCGTTTGTTTTTCAAAGTAATGCAGACTGACCAGCAATGGAGGCCCTCTGATTACCGTTTTTACTTGGAGGGTGCTTTCCAACATGTGGCCAAGGGTTTGAACAGTGACTGGAAAGCCTTGCAAGTGGTGCTGTCAACACCAGGACATAAATAAAGCTAAAGATAGGGCAATGTGGCTTCAGTCGCCCAGCCCTCTGGTCAGACAGAGGCTTTTTATAGAAACGTTCTGATTTATAAAAGGCTAACAGGAACTATTTTTACCCAGTGGGCTTGGGGGATAGTGATCTTGGAAACTTGTGGTGCTTTTGCGAGCATGACTGACCCCCCTGACTTGAATGTGTTGGTGTGGTGGATTGTGGGAGTCGGAGCAGATAGCGGATGAGGCAGAACCCTGTGATGTCTTGGAAAACGTTCAAGAGAGGTGATCACATGGGTCTCTCTTCAATGTTTTATTCTGGGTCTGTCTGGGAATTATTCTATAATAAAGGTTTTCTTGTGATTGTAATTTTGCAATTTATCTTTTCATAACTGTTAAAACACAAATTCAGTACTCAGGATGTTTAAATGAAGTTACATTAATTAAAAGTTAAATTATATTTGCACTATTCACTGAAACACTTTGGATCTGCACCTTCTAACCAGAGATGTCTACCAAATATTTTTTCCTAATTCCTCTCACAAACAAGCTAACACAAATAACAACATAACCCCCTTGGAAGAGGAAACTACTCCTAGCCCTGTCTCAAGAAACTGCCAGGGAGCAATTTTGCCTTAGGGTTGTGATACATCAACTGAATGGTCAGAGGGACAGAGCAGGAGGTTCAGACTGGTAGACTGGCAGATAGGTGCAGGGCAGGTACAGTTTTGGCCCTATGTCATTAGAACAAGTGAGACAGGCATTTCCCCACCATACAAATATTGGTCTGTACAATAAATGGAACATTTCCGAGTGTTTGATACATTTGGGTCTCATTATTGCACAAGGATGTCTACAGTATAGGCAGTTACTCAAAGTGCAGTGTTTCACAGCTGAGTATCATACAGCAATTGACATTCAATGTGCTCCTGCGATTGACCAATGAATAGTCTGGGGGATAGTCAGCTTTTCACCCCAGATTAATAGAGAGGCTTCAGACATTGCTGTGACACTAAACAGGGTTTGGGTTAATGGATGGATGGATGGACTTAGAAATTCTTCCAGCGTCTATCCCCCTAAAGCAGTGGTCCCCAAACTATGGCCCGCCTCCACATTTGAACAACACCAAAGATGCATTATGATTTTTTTTTTCAGTCTCGCCACGCGATCAAGACTAATACACGCATTGAACGTGACATTCTATTCCACCCTTCTGCAGTCTGTGCCCCTATCTGAACCCTCCCACAGCCCCCCCACCCCCCCCCCCCCCAAAAAAAAAAAAGACTCGCCACTGTCAAATAGACCGGAATAATGGCAAAAAGGTTAGGTAAGAGAAAAATTGATTCATAATGCACAATTTGTAACCTGCAGTGGACAAACGATTATTTTTTTGTTCAATGCAAAGACTGTTTGTCTCATCTGTCGAGAGGCGGTGGCAGTATTCAAAGAATACAATCTGTGCCGACACTATGAATCCCGTCACAAAGACATGTATGATAACTTGCAAGGCCAAATCCGAGCAGACAAACTCTCAAAACTAAAAACTGAACTGTAAACTCAGCAGAATATATTTGAACGTATTTCCTGACTTTTTTTCTGTGAAGATCCCGGAAAGGGTTATTAAAATTTGGTTATGTGTGGCTTTCTGGAAAACAATAAATGTTTATCTTTAGGCACCCCTGCGATCGTCACACTTTTTCTGTTACAAACTGACCCTGGCCCCCCATCAGAGAAGGGAAAAGTTATGTGGCCCTCACAGGAAAAAGTTTGGGGACCCCTGCCCTAAAGGTTCTCTGAATTCCTCAAGGACACTTGGACATGGTCACAGGGGCTGAGGATTGAACCCACAACCTTTGGGTTGGAAGATGACCACTCTACCACCTCAGTGTCTGTAAGCAATTGTACGTATTTTGTTACTGTGTCCGCTTCATGCATAAGATTCAAAATCCGCACTGAGCTGTGGTGCGGCCGACACAACCTGGAGCTGAACACGCTCAAGACTGTAGAGATGATCGTGGACTTCAGGAAACATCCTTCGCCACAGCTGCCCCTCACGCTAACCCTAACCCTGTGTCAACGGTCGAGACCTTCAAGTTCCTGGGAATTACAGTCTCTCAGGACCTGAAGTGGGCGATCAACATCAACTCCGTCCTCAAAAAGGTCCCAGCAGAGGAGGTACTTCCTGCGGCTTCTGAGAAAGCACAGCCTGCCACAGGAGCTGCTGAGGCAGTTCTACACAGCGGTCATCGAATCAGTCATGTGTTCTTCCAACACAGTCTGGTTTGGTGCTGCTACAAAAAAGGACAAACTCCGACTGCAACGGACAATCAAAACTGCTGAAAGGATTGTCCCTACCCCCCTACCCACCCTTGAGGACTTGCACGCTGCTAGAACTAAGACAAGAGCGTGCAAAATCCTCTCGGACCCTCCACATCCCGGTCATCGGCTCTTCCGGCTCTTTCCCCCAGGTAGGCGCTACCGATCAATGCAAACTAGAACAAGTAGACATTCCAACAGCTTCTTCCCTCTTGCAATCAACTTCTTAAACACCTAACCTACAATTCCATTGCAACATGCTGCCATTTTTTTTTGTCTGAGTTTGTTGTCACATGTCTGTCGGGCCAATTATATATTACTCGTGCACTCACTGTAGTAGTCTCGCCACGCTGCACTATTTGCATATCTGTTGTTGACCAACATTGGCCACTCATGCCAGAGTAGCATCTGCTCCATTTGCACACTGATTGAGGAGTATCTGCAACATTTGCACAATCAACATTGTCCCAGATTATCGCACTACTCGCTTGAAGTCTCGGCGCCCTTTGCACAATGGTCATTGGTCATCAACCTGGAGCTGAACACGCTCAAGACTCTAGAGATGATCGTGGACTTCAGGAAACATCCTTCGCCACAGCTGCCCCTCACGCTGTCCAACTGCCCTGTGTCAACGGTCGAGACCTTCAAGTTCCTAGGAATTGCAGTAATCCAGGAACTGAAGTGGGAGAACAACATCAACTCCATCCTCAAAAAGGCCCAGCAGAGGATGTACTTCCTGCTGCTTCTGAGGAACCACAGCCTGCCACAGGAGCTGTTGAAACAGTTCTACACAGCAGTCATCAAATCAGTCCTGTGTTCATCCATCACAGTCTGGTTTGGTGCTGCCACAAAAAAGGACAAACTCCGACTGCAACAAACTGCAGAAAAAATTATCTTAAACAGTTAAATAACAATTCCATTGTGACATGCTGCCAATTTTGTCTTGTGATTGTTGTTACATCTCCTTCGGGCGAATTATACATTACCCGTGCACTCACTGTAGTAGTATCTGTTGTTGACCAATACTGACCACTCATGTGGTTGAGAAGTATCTGCACCATTTGCGCAATTGACACTGTTCCAGATTATAACACTACTAGTAACTTAGTCACTGCTTAAATTTCTTATCTCTGCACCATTTGTACAATGGTCAAAGTACCAGACTATTGCTCTATTACTCATTTCAAACTGCTCTAAATTGCCAGAGGACTCTTCATCATTTGCACAACTGTCAGAAAAAAATTAATAAAAATGTATCGGCATTACCACATTACTGATAGCCTTTAATTGCTCAGTGACTCACCATACTGTGTTTTGATGTTTTTATGTCTCAAAAGTATTTTCTGTCAAATGGCAGTGTGTTGTACTAGAGCAGCTCCCACTACCGTAGACAAATACCTTTTGTGGTTTTGACATACTTAACAAATAAAGATGATTTTGATTCTGATTCTGATTCTAATTCTAATTGAGAAGTGTAGTACAGCCTCCTGGGGTGAAAATACAATTCAGGAGTTTACTGCCTTTATGTTGGCGATGGTGCACTTTGCCCTCACTTAGTAGCCACTGGCCACGCCTAATCTTTGCTGCAAAGCCGTACTCTCGTTGGCACAACCCAAAACTGCAGGAAGAATAATCACCTAAAAAAAAAATACAAATAAATAACATTTAATAAGATAACAGCTGCGGCACGGTGGCCGACTGGTTAGAGCGTCAGCCTCACAATTCTGAGGACCTGGGTTCAATCCCCGGCCCCGCCTGTGTGGAGTTTGCATGTTCTCCCCGTGCCTGCGTGGGTTTTCTCCGGGCACTCCGGTTTCCTCCCACATCCCAAAAACATGCATTAATTGGAGACTCTAAATTGCCCGTAGGCATGACTGTGAGTGCGAATGGTTGTTTGTTTCAATGTGCCCTGCGATTGGCTGGCGACCAGTTCAGGATGTACCCCGCCTCCTGCCCGATGACAGCTGGGATAGGCTCCAGCACGCCCGCGACCCTAGTGAGGAGAAGCGGCTCAGAAAATGGATGGAAGATAACAGCTTTTACATTGTTTATTGTTTTATTGGGCCTACTGGGGCCAATGAATTAACAGAATCAACAGAGAATGTAAATACATCTGACTGTCAAGACTCTTGATGGTAGTTTCATGTATGAAATTTGTAAGCCATCTTTGACAGTGATTTTAAACAGACATATATGAAATGAATATGCCTTGATGCAGTGCTGAGTCTGTTGCTATAGCGACCCTGGAACAAACATCAAAGCTTGGACTTACTACTCAGGGAGATTTAAGATCATCCAATGAAGTCTGTCGAGTTCCCTAAAGAGCATATAGATGTACAAGGCCTACTACAAATACCTTGTGCTTCAGGTCAGTGTAACCGGACCCACGTATGATCAGATGTCAAGGCTCAGGATGCAACCATCATACATAACACTATGTGAGCCCACAACTCAATCAACGGTGTCTCATCAACACTTGGAGTGACCAACTAGGAGAGAAATAAAATAAACACCAAGGCCACATTTTCTGAGGAAAACAGTCCATAGATCAAAACATTTGTTGTGGATAAGTTGAAAGTTCAGTATAGAATTACAGATCATGGCCTTGCCTCCAGATCATGACCTGGTGCTATTTTCCTTATTTTTCTTAACAGACCCCCAAGAGATGGGGGAAAGTCTTCTCTTTCACCTCTGTGATTTGTTGTCTAATACATTGAGTGAACCAAGGCCTTTGACTGTCAACTTTAATGACATTTGCTGTTTATACACAACCTGCTGTTAATGCGGCAAGTTGTTATCACAGTACCTCTAACTTGACCCTGAACTTGGCTGCAAATCAAATGTCAGTGTCCATGAGGGACAGGGGTTTCACAGAAACCAAGGCCTTTTACTGAACATCAAACAAAATAGAGAACAACCTACTAAATAAAGGCATCCTAACGAAAACAGAAACACTTGTCACCAGAAGGGTTTTAACGGGTTGGATATTTTTATTAGATGGTTTTATTTCCTGACAAGGTGATGCAGATGGATCACGGGCTCAAAGACAAGTAGGGGAGATATGAGTGGGCCCAGAGTTTGTGCTTTGTTGCTCTGTTATTTGTATCCATGGCAACTGCGCAGTGACTACTTCTCCTTGCTGCCAGATGGAGTCACTGTACTTGCCAAAACTGACAAACTAAGGGATTTAAGAAAAATGTCTTGGCTTTTTTTGTTCCATGTTAGATAATGCAGTTGTGTTTAGAGAAGTTACTTTCACTTTCGCTTATATAAACCACTAATGTAGCGATAATTATATTACTCTAGAAAATGTTGTGAAAAATGGTAACTGAATGCTTAAGTCATGCCTCTCCGATGTAACAAAACCTTTTCAGTACAGTACCTCACAATTTACAATATATTTGCAATAGGACTGGACTAGCAAGTTACTTTCTTTCTAGAGTGATTTATACATTATGTAGTATATATATATATATATATATATATATATATATATATATATATATATATATATATATATATATATATATGTGTGTGTGTATGTGTGTATGTGTATGTATGTATGTATGCTGACAAGCCTAATTTCTGATATGATGTGTGGTAAAAATGTTATGCTTTTAACCCATGTGTCATCATTTTTGGGCACCAATGTCTTTGTCTTTCCAATGATCACATAGTTTTGACCTTAACTTATTGGTCAGAGGTTATAGTGACAAAATATCTCCCCAACAAGCACAAAGATTGCTAAATATACACGTGACTGATTCTATTTCTGAGGTCTGACTGTAATATCTTATAACATAGCACATCGATTTTGGCTGGGGATGATGTGCTCGGTCGGGTATTCTCAGCCTCACGAACGCTTCCTGGTTCTATTTTGGTAGCGTTATTTGAGAATATGTGTCAAATATACTTCAAACACACCCACTCTCATTCCTTGTTTATTAGCATGCTAACAGATTTATTTCCACAGCCATCAGCGTTTAATTGCTTGTAATTTATATAAATACCCAATAAAAGGCAGCCAGACAATGGCAAGGCCAAATCTTATTGAAAATTTGAAAGCAGCCGCCAGTTAATTTTCTGTATTTAAAAAAAAAAACATGCTTCTTCAGTTGATGGTTATTATCTTATGCAAATTACTTTATAAGTACCAATAAAAGTTAGTATTGGTATCTTTGGGGCACCATGTTGGCCGACTGATTAACACATCTGCCTCACAGTTCTGAGAACTCAAATCCGCCCTCGCCTGTGTGGAGTTTGCATGTTCTCCCCGTGCCTGCGTGGGTTTTCTCCGGGTACTCTGGTTTCCTCCCACCTCCCAAAAACATGCATGAATTGGAGAATCTAAATTGCCCGGAGGTGTGAATGATCGCTTGTTTATATGTGCCCTGTGATTGTGGCGACCAGTTCAGGCTGTACCCCACCTCTCGCCCAAAGATAGCTGGGATAGGCTCCAGCACGCCCCCGACCCTAGTGAGGATAAACAGTAAGGAAAATGGAAGGATGGATGGGTAGTATTTTTGCAAAAGACAAGCCTCATTACATCCAGCTGAAGAGGGGAGATGCTGCCATCTAGAGGAAGGCACAAGTCTGCAGCAATAAATATTGAACTGCACTGAAAGGATTCATCCATCCATCCATCCATTTTCCGAGCCGCTTCTCCTCACTAGGGTCGCGGGCGTGCTGTAGCCTATCCCAGCTGTCATCGGGCAGGAGGCGGGGTACACCCTGAACTGGTTGCCAGCCAATCGCAGGGTACAGAGAAACAAACAACCATTCGCACTCACAGTCATGCCTACGGGCAATTTAGAGTCTCCAATTAATGCATGTTTTTGGGATGTGGGAGGAAACCGGAGTGCCTGGAGAAAACCCACGCAGGCACAGGGAGAACATGCAAACTCCACACAGGCGGGGCCAGGGATTGAACCCGGGTCCTCAGAACTGTGAGGCTGACGCTCTAACCAGTCGGCCACCGTGCCACCTGAAAGGATTCAATGAATGATAAATGGCATACCATACAGCAGTAATTATGTGACCTTGCAGCAAAACAATTAAAAAGTATAAATGATTGATTTTCACTGATTGTGATTTTTGTGTTTCCTTTTTTTAAGCCTTAATCATCACTATCCCATAATTTTCCGATTCATGTTTCAAAACAAAATCAAGGGGATAAAACAAGTATGTTAAAGAACATAAAGAAAACTGCACACGTATTGACCTCCCTCATCAAACATTACACACTTCTATTTTATTTATTTATTTATTTATTTACAATGGTTGCAATTAATTTATTTCCATAACACTTTATAGTTCCCCAATTAACACAATGAGTCAATAATTGACTGTAATTGTTGTCCCTATGACCTGCTACAATCTGGCTACTAATTACATTGAATGTGGCTTTCTGTAATCTGGAACTTTCAGTTTAAACATATACAACCCCAATTCCAATGAAGTTGGGACGTTGTGTTAAACATAAATAAAAACAGAATACAGTGATTTGCAAATCATGTGCCACCTATATTTAATCGAATACACTACAAAGACAAGATATTTAATGTTCAAACTGATAAACTTTATTGTTTATAGCAAATAATCATAAAATTTTATGGCTGCAACACGTTCCAAAAAAGCTGGGACAGGTGACAAAAAAGACTGAGAAAGTTGAGGAATGCTCATCAAACTCCTGTTTGGAACATCCCACAGGTGTACAGGCTAATTGGGAACAGGTGCGTACCATGATTGGGTATAAAAGGAGCTTCCCTGAATTGCTCAGTCATTCACAAACAAAGATGGGATGAGGTTCACCTCTTTGTGAACAAGTGCGTGAGAAAATAATCGAACAGTTTAAGGACAATGTTCCTCAATGTACAATTGCAAGGAATTTAGGGATTTCATCATCTATGGTCCATAATATTATCAAAAGGTTCAGAGAATCTGGAGACATCACTGCATGTAAGCGGCAAGGCCGAAAACCAACATTGAATGCCCGTGACCTTCGATCCCTCAGGCGGCACTGCATCAAAAACCGACATCAATGTGTAAAGGATATCACCACGTGGGCTCAGGAACACTTCAGAAAACCAATGTCAGTAAATACAGTTCGGCGCTACATCCGTAAGTGCAACTTGAAACTCTACTATCCAAAGCAAAAGCCATTTATCAACAACACCCAGAAACGCCGCCGGCTTCTCTGGGCCCGAGCTCATCTAAGATGGACCGATGAAAAGTGGAAAAGTGTTCTATGGTCCGACGAGTCCACATTTCAAATTGTTTTTGGAAATTGTAGACGTTGTGTCCTCCGGGCCAAAGAGGAAAAGAACCATCCGGACTGTTATGGACGCAAAGTTCAAAAGCCAGCATCTGTGATGGTATGGGGCTGTGTTAGTGCCAATGGCATGGGTAACTTACACATCTGTGAAGGCACCATTACTGCTGAAAGGTACATACAGGTTTTGGAGAAACATATTCTGCCATCCAAGTCTTTTTCATGGACGCCCCTGCTTATTTCAGCAAGACAATGCCAAAAGTGGACTAGACTGGCCTGCCTGCAGTCCTGACTTGTCTCCCATTGAAAATGTGTGGCGCATTATGAAGCGTAAAATACGAGAACGGAGACCCCGGACTGTTGAACAGCTGAAACTGTACATCAAGAAAGAATGGGAAAGAATTCCTACAAAGCTTCAACAATTAGTGTCCTCAGTTCCCAAATGTTTATTGAATGTTGTTAAAAGAAAAGGTGATGTAACACAGTGGTAAACATGACCCTGTCCCAGCTTTTTGGGAACGTGTTGCAGCCATACAATTCAAATTCTAATTATTTGCTAAAAACAAGAAAGTTTATCAGTTTGAACATTAAATATCTTGTCTTTGTAGTGTATTAAATTAAATATAGGTTGAACATGATATTCAAATCATTGTATTCTGTTTTCATTTATGTTTAACACAACATCCCGACTTCATTGGAATTGGGGTTGTACTTGAATGTTATCCTCCAAAAAAAAGACAGAATTTCGATACCAGGAACAAGGTGCAGGTATTGCAAACTTAATAGCAAATTTTGACACTCACTTTCGCTCAGTTTTCAGTGTTTATGACAGGAAATCGTTCTCCATTAAGTTAAAATAAGTAATAACGAAACAATTTTTGTTACATTTTATTCAAATCACTCAAATTATACTGTGAGGTTCATTTTTTCATGTAGTTTGTTGTACAATCATGATAAATGTACAGTATATATATTCTATAGTATATAAACTATACTATTACAGTTGGCATTAGTCCACCTACGTCAAGACTGTGTTACACAAAACTGTCACCGCTCAACAAGTGTTAGGCGCCAGGACTTGCATACTACATGCTTTGGATATACAGTATGTTTAGGAATTGCAGCTGCAGAGGAAAGATATTAATAACCATGGGAATCCCACAAAAACAAAAACAAGTAAACTGGAGTGGGAGGGGGCACTCCAAAACCCACACACAAGAACTAATTGTACACACTAGTTTCAATCAAGTCTCGATGACATGCTAAAAATAAAACCCAACACTGCTGAACGGTAGTAAGCCCAGAGACACGTCTATCATGGCCAAACAGAACACTTAGATAAACAAAGCACTAATCCAATTCCAGCTACAGTTAGGATTGTTACGATGGAAATGATCTATGGCCACAGGAACTAGATATCTACCAACAATAAGCTGGATAAACAAAGGATCATTTGACACCAGTAAGGAGCTTAGACAGCAGTATGATATGGTACCAGCGTCTCACCTGCCATCTGCCAGTGGATTTATAGCTTTCTGACGGGCAGGACACAGCAGGTGAGGTTGGGGGATCCCACCTCATCCACACGCAGCATCAACACTGGGGGGCCCCAAGGTTGTGTCCTCTCTCCGCTGCTCTTCTCTCTCTACACGAACGACTGCACCTTAGCGCACCCGGCTGTCAAAATCCTGAAGTTTGCAGATGACACCACTGTCATCGGCCTCATCAAGGATGGTGACGAGTCTGGATATCGACAGGAAGCGGAGCGGCTGGAGCTGTGGTGCGGCCGACACAACCTGGAGCTGAACACGCTCAAGACTGCAGAGATGATCGTGGACCTCAAGAGGCATCCTTCGCCACACCTGCCCCTCACGTTGTCCAGCTGCCTCGTGTCAACCGTCGAGACCTTCAAGTTCCTGGGAATTACAGTCTCTCAGGACCTGAAGTGGGCGACCAACATCAACTCCGTCCTCAGAAAGGCCCAGCAGAGGATGTACTTCCTGCGGCTTCTGAGAAAGCACGGCCTGCCACAGGAGCTGCTGAGGCAGTTCTACACAGTGGTCATCGAACCAGTCCTGTGTTCTTCCATCACAGTCTGGTTTGGTGCTGCTACAAAAAAGGACAAACTCCGACTGCAAAGGACAATCAAAACTGCTGAAAGGATTGTCGGTACCCCCCTACCTACCCTTGAGGACTTGCACGCTGCCAGAACTAAGACAAGAGCGTGCAACATCCTCTCGGACACTCCACATCCCGGTCACCGGCTCTTCCAGCTCTTTCCCTCAGGTAGGCGCTACCGATCAATGCTAACTTGAACTAGCAGACATTCCAACAGCTTCTTCCCTCTTGCGATCAACTTCTTAAACACCTAACCTACAATTCCATTACAACATGCTGGCAATTTTTTGACTTGAGTTTGTTGTCACATTTCTGTGGGGCCAATTACACATTACTCGTGCACTCACTGTAGTTGTCTCGCCACACTGCACTATTTGCATATCTGTTGTTGACCAATACTGGCCACTCATGCCAGAGTAGAATCTGCTCCATTTGCACACTGATTGACGAGTATCAATCAGTGTGAAATACTGATTATCGCACTACTCGTCACTTTAAACTGTATAATATTAGTCATTCGAACTGCTCTAAGTGCTTGAGGAAAAAAGAAAAAATGTATCGGCATTACCAAACAACTAGCAACCCTTTATTGCTAAGTGACTGTTGTTTTTTGTCAATGTCTTTATGTCTCAAAAGTGTTCTCTGTCAATTGACTGTCTGTTGTCGTACTAGAGCGGCTCCAACTACCAGAGACAAATTCCTTGTGTGTGTTTTTTGGACATACTTGGCAAATAAAGATGATTCTGATTCTGATTCTGATTCTGATCTAATCCCCCATAAAGCCAATCTGTAGCCCCCTCCCCCCCCAAACAATTTTGTACTTCTCCAAAAATTGCCCCCCTGTCAATGAAACATACCGACCACATAATATATGACGAGCTGTACTGTGTACAGGCAACAGAATACCGATCAGCACAACTGTACCAGTGCCTCTGGTACGGTGAAGTCCCAAAATAATGTTCGCTTGCATGCTCTGTCACAAAGCAGTTGTACATTCATCAACACAATTATCTGGAGAGGATCAATGGACATGGAACCATAAAAGCTTTGGGTTTCAAATTGACAGAAACCATCTTTATCACACTCGCCTCCTCCCCTAGGAATTTGTTAAGTAAGTAGAGAACAACAAAGAGGATGGTAGCTGTCTTTGAAAGGACAGCTCATAAGGTGAGTCACAAATAGTCAGATTAAGGTATCAGCAGTTTGGTGTTACCACACCTATACCTTGTGATTATTTTCGGTGCTAAAGGGGCACAATGTTAACCCTATGACATAGCAACTCAATAAAGTACGTTTTTCTCTTTAAAAATAGAGTCACAGCAAATTTCTCAAAAACCTGTAGGGAAAAGCCCTCATAAATCTAAATCTTAACAGACGAAATCAGTGGTGGTGAACTGTAGTTTGGAAAGCACGCAACATGAGCAAACCAGATTTCACAGTTGGCTGGTCAACTGTGGAATGACTTACAGATAAATAGGATATATATCCGTAAAAATTATTTCAAAGTTAAAGCTTCTGTGTGGATTTTATTGTAGGAAAAGGTGGTATTTAAGATGTGAGAATGCTCAGTAATTGAAAATAGTCTCTGCACGACTATAAATACTAAACATGCATTAAATGATATTAAATTTTGCTTCCATCGCATTTGCGAAATGCAGTGGTGGTGCATCCTGTGGTTCGAGTAAGAAATATACTGTGGTTTGTGCGTGCGGGTTTTGGCTTGGCTTCCTCTTTTGGGCTTGTGGCCTCTTGTTTTGGGCAGTGCACACTGGGGCTCGGCATTTTGGCCCGGGGGGGCTTCGCACGGCCCTGGTGATTTTTCCTTTTTTTCTTGATGGGTGGTGCCTGGTGCTGTGAAGCGTTGGTTCCTTTCCCAACCCCAACTTGTGTTTGGGGTGCTGTGGGACGGCATTTGTGTGGGCTTTGTCACGGTTCATTGTGGTGTGGGAATGCTGCGGTGGGTTTTGGCTCGGTATTGAGTTAGTTTTTTGTTTTGTTTGTTTGTTTGTTTGTTTGTTTTTCTGTCGTCGGCGCTTGCGTTGGTTTGGGGACTGGAGTGGGCGCCGGGGACTGTCAGTGTGGGGGTGCGGCCGGCCGTTTGCCTTGTTGGCTGTCTCGGTGTTGGCATGGACATGTTTTGTGGTTTCGCTCGTCCTGTTAACTGTGAATTGGCTTCGCTGGGGCTCCGTGCGGTGTGGGCTGGGTCTCGGGGCGCGTCGGGCGCTGCGCATCGTGGGGCCCTCCTGTTCCGGGTGTTGCGTTGGGCGCGTCTTCGTGCATGTTCTTCTTTGTTGGTTTCCGCTTCTTCTTCGGGGTGGGCAGGCTGCGAGCATCGGGGCTAGGGGCCAGGGTGTTTGGGTATAGGCGGCTCCGGGGGGGCCCAGGGAATTGGTCCCGGTTACAGTCTTCCTCGATGTGCCGGCTCAGCAACTCTGTACACCAGTTGACTAACATGCATGTGATATGGTCTTCATTCACTAATACGTTTGATAGAAACACGATAAGACTTTAATTACTTGTGCTGGGATCACTTATAACAACACAGGTTCAAGTAACATAACTCACAGGTTCTTACAGGTGTTTAGACACTAATAAAGAATCCCACCACACCACTCGACAGTACCACTGCCTTCCTCATTTTCCCACATACTGTCCTCTCTTATCTGTTTCTCCTGGTTAGTTATTGCATGTCCTCACCGGATGTCTCCCCACCCCCCAATCTACAAATAACTGTTGTAATGTTACTTGTGTTTAAATATCTAGACGGTCTCAGTATTGTTCTGCTGTGGTTCTCACCCCTAGTTCCCTTGTCAATTCTGTCCCCCTGTCTGACCCCTAAAACCCTTTTCTGTCTGGCTGCATTTTCAGTAAACATCAGATTAATTTAAAAAATGAATTAAAAATTAAGCAAAGGGAGTATTTCAAACCCCCCTGTTGCACAACAAAACTGTTCTAGCACAAAGGCATACAGACCGACCATTCTGCAAGGCCATGCAGCCTAACAGGACAGGTTTTTTAAAAAAAAGTAAGAAATATAGATCGAAGAGCAAAGGGGAAGCTCAAATTTTTAAAAAGGACTTCTGCGACCTGAATTTAAAATAACATTTGAAAGCCTCCATAGCATACAGTCCAAAACATACATTTCAAACGTCAATGTTGAATAATTTCTTTAAAAGCATTTATATAAATAAATATGAAAAGTGCTATATTTTTAAGCGAATAAGAGGCTGATAGAGCTTTGGTCATCATGTCCTGTCATTATACAGTAAGTCAATATTGTGGTCAAAGGATCACAGACCTGCCTTTCTGATACAGTGATGGGCTCCTTCAGGATGATCCAGATAACACTTTCGTGTAGTGGGGGTGTGGTCAGTGATCCAAGGTAGGTCCAGTAGTGGAGGCTACTTGGTAAGAGGCACTTGGGATTGAAACTTTTGAAATCTGTGACACTAACCTGTGACCAACATAACAAGCAAACCATATTTTGCTTTGACAGCTTTGAAGCAGAACGAGTCAGTTAGAAAATTTAACTCACCTTGAACTTTACCATGTACAGTGAATCTGTTATCATATGGAACCATCTGTGTTCATCACCAGTCTTATGCAACACAGAAACATTTACAAATATATATATAAATATATTATATTAATACTTATGTTAATATTTACAACTGAGGCCCTTGAGGTGCAGGTATTAAAATGACTGTAACTTCTAAAAGGTAAAAGGTCATATTTTTGTGAAAACACTTGCTTAAAGCTGAAAGTCTACATTTCATTTGCGTCTTCAAGTGTTTTATTTAAAACTCATTGTGGTGGCGTATGAGACCCAAAATCCCCCAAACTGTTTTCTATTGTATAAATACATCTAAACGTACACTTACTTTATCGGAAATGGTCAAATCTTTTACAATTTAAATATGTGAGGGTGACAAAATGCTTGGGTCACAAAGCCTAAAGTGAGGGGTACATTTTGTCCTCTAATTTGGCTTCCAAACCATCCATCCATCCATTTTCTGAGACGCTTCTCCTCACTAGGGTTGCGGGGATGCTGGAGCCTATCCCAGCTGTCATCGGGCAGGAGGCGGGGTACACCCTCAACTGGTTGCCAGCCAATCGCAGGGCACATACAAACAAACAACCATTCACACCTACGGGGAATTTAGAGTCTCCAATTAATGCATGTTTTTGGGATGTGGGAGGAAACCGGAGTGCCTGGAGAAAACCCACGCAGGTACGGGGAGAACATGCAAACTCCACACAGGCGGGACCGGGGATTGAACCGGGGTCCTCAGAACTGTGAGGCTGACGCTCTAACCAGTCGCCCACCGTGCCGCCGGCTTCCAAACCAGTCTTATTAAAACAGGTCCTATGAAGATAATACATTATACAAGCAACAATTTTATTTAATGTGAATCCTATAAATGGATGTCTTGATAACTATAACTATGTGTCTTACTTCTAAAAAGAGACCAAGGACAGCAAGTCCATCAGGAGCTGCTGCTGCCTCCCCAAATGTCTTGTATTTGACTGCATTCCAATGAACCAAATGAAGCTGGAAGGTGTATAGAAACAGAATGGGAAGTGATTAAGACTGTAGCTTTCCATAATCTTGAGTAGTGCAAATTACAATAAAGAAGACAGTTGTTCAATCAGATTATACTGTATGTTCAAGGATTAGTTTGCCTTCCCTTTGATGCCAATTGAACATGTGTAATTGTTTGTGACCTATGCTGGATACTCTCATTCGACTTGACAGCATTGCATCATATAAGACTTTAATATTCAGTTCTCAAACACTGACCTCTGAAGCATAGCTGTGGCCTGCAACAGTGTGCTCAGAGCCATGTGACCCATTTCCACTGTTTCAGTCTGTATGGGTTGTCTAGAGGGCCTCCCTGGATCACTGCAGGGAGACAGGAGTCAACACTTCGTCAATTTATCAGATACTCACTCTTTGTTAAGACAAGTATTGAAAGACGGGCTGTTTTTCATTGATGCTTCTCTTCAGCATAGGATTCAGGCACATAAACAACATGCATATGTGAGGTCAAATATTGCTGTGCTGGGTTAAACATTCTATTCCTGTTTACTGGTCATCACGGGCATTGATAAATTGAGCTATCGTGTGACTGAACACTTGCATGTCTGAGAGAAAGTGTAGATTTTTTCTGTGCCTGCATCCTGGAGTGCTAGCCGTGGCCTTCCATACTATTCTAATCTGATTGTTATTCGCTGTGATGTCTCTGACAGCCTTTTGGCAAACGAGGCGCACAGACCCCAGTCAAGTTAGCTTGGCAGGATGACACAAGGGCTACGTCTAACAATGTGGTGTTAGGTTAGAACTATTGTATTATTGCAAAATACATAAGAGCAAATATCAATTACGGTATTGTTGGTTGAGAGTTTCTCGACTGCATGTAGATATGATGTTATAACTCATAACAACTTGATATTAAACCCTGTCTCATAGATTCAATACAGTAGAAAACTTAATGTATACCATCATGAACAGCTCAAAGCCCTTTAGAAACTTTTGTGTGTGAAGAATACTTTTAACAACAATATGCAACATGTTGAAGCAATCATGTTAACAACAAATTCAGCCACACTTGAGAAGAAAAAAAAACAGCCCGTTTAAGGGATTTGTGCCACTCATTTATACTGCGGCTGAAAAAAAGCTGTTGTTGTTTTCTCTGTGGAAACCGCCTATGACATACAGCCCCGTCTTTCTGCAGTTATTGATGGTAATGATAGTGTGGTATACATGGTGCCACCCACTAAAAACAGTATAGGATAGGATCATAATAACCACTGAGATCAGCTCAGTTTATTATACCTCTTTTCCACGAAACAGTTTCTGTACACTTAATCACTTCACTGCACTTACCTTCAACAACAAACTATACAGTACACGTGCAATCGTTATTTATGGTCAATTGCAACATTCTTTTTAAAATTCTGACACAGAAGGGTATTTATTGTCTGACCCACCATAAACAATACTTGAATTATGACCCAGTTAAATTATTAGACTCAATACAGTTCTTTAATGCGTTCGTCAACGTTACAGTAAATGTTGATGAATGACCATTGCTCATAACTAAGGCAGAGTAAAAGTGCAAAATCGAAATTATGTAATCTTTGAGTTAGCTATTTAGAAAATGAAGCCTGTTAAGAAATCAAAACAATGCAAGACTGTACTGTTTAAACCTATTAAAAATTAACTAAATAAATCAAGTCTGTTTCCTCACCTGAACGGTCATCTGTGTCATCAAAGTCGACCACAACAGAATGCCCATTGTTGGAGATGTTAATGGAGGAACAGTGGTCATAATTGAGGAGAATGGATTGCAGGCTGGGGTCATATGAGGCCTGATGAGGCATGATATTGATGGGAGACTGCCTGTTCCCCTGGGCAACAGGCAGGCAGGCAATGTTTGTGCCATACTGAAGGACCTATTCAGAAACAAAGCACATGCAAGCGAACAAATCAATACAGTTGAGCTATTCACAGTGTTATTACACAGCACAGCATTAGGTACACCTTGCAAGGGTGGGCAAAGTGTGGCCCATGTCTCATATACGGCCTGCTCTATTCTTTAATTTTCCCCACTGAGCATTTACATTAACATGAATCCTGTAAAATATTTTTGCATTAATGTATTTATTTAACTCGTTTAATAATTGGTTAATTGGTTTACTGTAAGTAAAGAAAATGTAAAATAAAAAAATACATATACATCTTGCAATTTTGAATTGATTTTATTAACTAATGGATTTAATGGAATTAATCATAAATAAATATCAGAATTTAAAAATGAAAATGAATTCTTATTCTTATTTTTATTAACATTAGCTATACTTATTATTATTATTACACTACATATATTTTACATAGGTCTCCACATTTTAACCTTTTCTACTTATCTAAGAATGATCTCTCCATTAAAAAAAAAAATCAAACACGGCCCTTGAGCACAAATATACCCACTCCTGATGTGATCAAATATGAGAGTTATCATAAATTCTACATTTACAAAGGTAAAGCTTAAATTCGAGAAACACTCAAAGAGAGGTGTTAAATTAAGAAGAAAAAAAATTGTGAAAGTTGTTTTTCTTTCAGGTCTAGCTGTGTTAAAGGGCCAAAGTATTGGAAACATCTAATATCACCTAATGTAGCCTACTCATTTCACTTTTTATTGAGTAAATAATACCAGCATGGGGAAACCAATTAATTCCACATTTTTAGTTCATTTGAATTATAAACAATAAATGCTTGTTTCCCAAGACGTGACCCCCACCATCACGATAAGAAAAATAAGAAAAAGGAAAATATAGGACACTGTTCATCCGTTAAAGTGCGGCTAATCTCGCATTGCTGAACCAATCAGCCTCAGCAACATAAACGTGCCCCTGTCAAATTCCATCACTGTAATCAATGAACTCCAGCAGCTACTTGATGAGAGCAGAGAGAGGAGATGCACTGACGTCTTACCGTTTTCTTTGCCGTATCCCCAGCTATTGATGGGCATCTTCTGCTTTTGGGCTGTAGGATTAAAACGTTATAGGATCAGGTCCACACGTATACAGTAGGATGAGTTGTTGCAGATAATGACGAAGAAGACTTTGTAAGAGGCAGGAGGAGGGAAAGCTTTCATTCTGTAGACGCCCCCTTCACGCCCACTAATAGACAGATCGCGTGCGCGCACACATGATTCTACAACCACCTCCTATCAAATTCTTTATTTATCCTTTACTATTACAATGTCATCTATCCATACAAATAGTTTAGCAATAAATGTGTATTGTTATTATTATTATTATTATTATTATTATTATACGTTCGGTTTGGGGTCAATATGATGATGAGCAATCTACATGAAATACATGATTGTCATTGTATCAACAATAAAAAACAATAAGATCTATAGAATCGTACTTCTGCATGAATAAAACTGAATATCAAGGTCTTTCCAGTCACTGGCAAGAAGCACGTTTGACAGATTATGGTTAGAGCGTCAGCCTCACAGTTCTGAGGACCAGGGTTCAATCCCCGGCCCCGCCTGTGTGGAGTTTGCATGTTCTCCCCGTGCCTGCGTGGGTTTTCTCCGGGCACTCCGGTTTCCTCCCACATCCCAAAAAGCATGCATAAATTGGAGACTCTAAATTCCCCGTAGGCATGACTGTGAGTGAGAATGGTTGTTTGTTTCTATGTGCCCTGCGATTGGCTGGCAACCAGTTCAGGGTGTACCCCGCCTCCTGCCCGATGACAGCTGGGATAGGCTCCAGCACGCCCGCGACCCTAGTGAGGAGAAGCAGCTCAGAAAATGGATGGATGGATCAACAGTTGAAACAAAGACCCCATGTTAAGTGTTAAATGAGTCACCCGTGCACTTCCAGTATAGTTTACAAGGCACACTCTAGTACATTTTCTGTGACATATTACATTTGTGCACGTACGTGCGTGCGTGCGTGCGTGTGTGTGTGTAGTGTTACAGATTTGAGGTTTGGAGAAAAGTTGCTATGGTGTGTCTGGTGCGATTTAATTCTCAAAGATAAAATGCATCTAATCCAGACTGCTTGTTTTGGACGATATTACCCAGCTCCTCCTACAGTCCAGTCGTTCCCTATATTTTTTATCAATGCTTTTTACCTTATTCTTTTGAAATTGTATCTGTTTTATTAAATTGTTGAATTAAGTATTATTTTTAATCAAGTAACTAGCCGTGAGGTTTGCTGTGCTGAAAATGCGATTATGAATCGCCTTGCGTGGAAATCTGTGTCGAATCTAACGTTATGAACGCTGCTACGCTTTTACCTAGCACTGACAGATGCCATGGCAGCCACCAAAGCAGCCAAAGAACAGAAATACGACAGGCAGCTCAGGTAATTTATCTTCGAATTCGGTCGGAATGGTCGTAACATTATCCTGCAGTTATCGCAATTTGTAGTTTAATGTCCACAAAAAGCAAGGGTGAGACAGCAGCGCGGACAAGAAGGCGCTAGCATTAGCCGCTTCGCTACGTGCTGCTTCGACTAACAACAGTAGGATAAAAAAGCCATATGGGATGAATTAATGTTTCTTGTGTTTGCGTTCCCAGTATTTCGCGAGGTTGCTTCGTGTTAGCATGATACATACATATGCGTATATAATGCGTGTTTATTACAACTAGTTGTATACTTCTCCTTCCACCTGCTAACTCAGACGTTATTTGGGTCAGGATTCTTCATCAGAATCATCTGCCAGGTAACATAATATACATCAAGTATCTATAGTAGTGGTTTTCAAAGGTTTTACACTGTGCCTGTATTACAGTCCCAAACAGAACATGGATAAATCATTACTACTGACTGCAATTATCGCACTTTATTTTAATGATAGTTTGTTTCCCTATGCAATCCTCTTTAAATGAATCAGGGCTTTTTAACTTTGTACATACAGTATCTTCATATGTCTATGCTATAAACAAGGTTTAGACAGACAGATAGATTTGTGAGCTTTGCTATCTTCATAACCAAGTTAGTAAAACCTTTGCACATGACTCTTTGTATTAATGAGTGAGTGAATAATGAGACAAATTAAGCAGGCAATTAGCAGTTAGCTCTCTCTCTCTCTCTCTCTCTCTCTCTCTCTCTCTCTCGCTCTCTCTCTCTCTCTCTCTCTCTCTCTCTCGCTCGCTCTCTCATATGCAGGAAGAGATTGGAAAAAGGCAACTTTCCACCATTAAAACATGCACTTGCGCAAATGCGACAAGATGAAATTTTTAATCTTACAAGCTGTAAAAAAGGTTTCATATGCGACCAATTTTGGTTGCAGTCTTGAGCCCTGCCCTGTGACAAAACCCCTGACCCCAGCCTGGCCTCCGAGTAAAATTTATCTAAAACCACCACTGTTTTAAACTGGGGTCCACGAACTGAGCATAATTTGTGGTACGTTATTATGTCATAGCATTAAAAAAAAGTCCATATCTGCTTATGGGGACCAGCGAGCCACTAAAACAACTCCTTCCTACATTAGCTTTGATAAGATTGTGAAGTCCTGTTTCCCCCCCCCCCCAAAACAATATACATATTTTTCAAGATGCAGTTGTCCTATTTTTTAGAGAATAAAATCATCTTTTCTAGAATATAGATATGTTTTTAAGGGTCCATCCATCCATTTTACTTAGTTATGTTAAATTGGCATTAGGATTATGGGAAAAAAAAAAATCGCTAAACTGTGAGGTGTCCCTGAACCCAAAAACTTTGAGAGCTGTAACAATAAAAAAATAAACTTAAAAATTTGATATATATTGCTTAGAGAGTGGCGGCACGGTGTAGGAATGGTTAGAGCGTCAGCCTTACAGTTCTGAGGACTGGGGTTCAATCCCCGGCCCCGCCTGTGTGGAGTTTGCATGTTCTCCACGTGCCTGCGTGGGTTTTCTCCGGGCACTCCGGTTTCCTCCCACATCCCAAGAACATGCATTGTTGGTTTATTGACAACTCAAAATTGGCCGTAAGTGTGACTGTGAGTGCGAATGGTTGTTTGTTTGTATGTGCCCTGCGATTGGCTGGCAACCAGTTCGGGGTGTGCCCCTCCTCCTGCCCGATGATAGCTGGGATAGGCTCCAGCACGCCCACGACCCTAGTGAGGAGAAGCGGCACTGAAAATGGATGGATAGATGAATATATAGTGTGCAGTAATACTGACCAACAACAAAGCTGTACGAATGTTGCAAAGTCACAGAGCAACAACGATGAGTACAGTAGTAATGGCACCAAAGGGAAGTGCAAAATGGCAAAGTTTCGCACATTCATTCCTAAACATTGTTCGTAGCACATACCAGAGGGAACGATCTGAAAAAGGTGATGTCTGTGATGGGGTGAGTCCAAAGGAACTTTGCCCGTCCTTTTCTAATTAAGTTCTTCCAGTTTGCAAAGTCCTCAAGTGTGGGTAGGGCAGTAGGTGACTGATGATCCTTTCAGCAGTCCTAGCTGTCCATTGCAGTCGAATTTTGTCCTTCTCTATAATAATACCAACCAAGCCAAATTGTGAACACATACTGTGTGCTTTCAGGTTGTGGGGGGACCATGGTCAAGAAGCTCTTGAGAATGCCCACGTTTGCCTGATCAATGCTACAGCAACTGGGACAGAGATACTGAAAAACCTTGTGCTTCCTGGTAAAATGTTTTCAGCATTATTCCAGTAGGAAATATTGATGTTTTCATTAATAGAATAACCCAAATGTCTTCATCAGGTATTGGAGCGTTCACTATAGTTGATGGGCACACAGTTTCAGGGGAAGATGTAGGACACAAGTAAGCCACATTTTATTTTTTTGGTCGTATGATATTATAACAATTTATTTTTGGCTGTTAATTTTTGGGGATTTTCTTTTCTTGCTGTGCAGCTTTTTCCTTAGCCACAACAGCATTGGAAAGGTATATTCATGGGTGTCATTTAAGTGTATACACAAATTCCCCTATGTTCAATAATTTGATTTACAGTACTTAAATTTTTTTTATGCTTACAATATGTCAGTGGACTGTGACCCGAGTGTTTATGTTGCAGAACAGAGCACAGGCTGCCACCGAGCTGCTCCAAGAACTGAACACTGATGTATCGGGTAATTTTGTTGAGGAGGTTAGTGTTGTTCGTCATTATTTGTTTCCTGTGTGATACACACCTATGGATGTGAACATGGACAGCACATTATGGCACAAAGCTGAATTACTGTATAGGAAGAAATATTATAGGAAATGTTATAGGAAACCCCTCCTTGAGCCGTCACCTTGTCGTGGTGGAGGGGTTTGTGTGTCCCAGTGATCCTAGGAGCTAAGTTGTCTGGGGCTTTATGCCCCTGGCAGGGTCACCCATGACAAACAGGTCCTAGGTGAGGGACCAGACAAAGCACGGCTCAAAGACCCGAATGATGACGACAAACAATGGACTTCGTTTTCCCTTGCCCGGACGCGGGTCACCGGGGCCACCCACTGGAGCCAGGCCTGGTGGTGGGGCTTGAAGGCGAGCGCCTGGTGGCCGGGGCTGCACCCATGGGGCCCGGCCGGGCACAGCCCGAAAGGGTAATGTGGGTCCCCTTCCCATGGGCTCACCACCTGTGGGAGGGGCCATATGGGTCGGGTGCAGTGTGAGCTGGGCGCTGGCCGAAGGCGGGGACCTTGGCGATCTGATCCCCGGCTACAGAAGCTGGCTCTAGGGACGTGGAATGTCACCTCTCTGGCAGGGAAGGAGCCCGAGCTGGTGTGTTAGGTCGAGAAGTTCCGACTAGATATAGTCGGACTCGCCTCCACACACAGCTTGGGCTCTCGTACCAGTCCTCTCGAGAGGGGTTGGACTCTCTTCCACTCTGGAGTTGCCCACGGTGAGAGGCGCCGAGCAGGTGTGGGTATACTTATTGCCCCCCGGTTCGGCGCCTGTACGTTGGTGTTCACCCCGGTGGACGAGAGGGTAGCCTCCCTCCGCCTTCGGGTGGGGGGACGGGTCCTGACTGTTGTTTGTGCCTATGCACCAAACACCAGTTCAGAGTACCCACCCTTTTTGGAGTCCTTGGAGGGGGTGCTGGAGAGCGCTCCCACTGGGGACTACATTGTTCTGTTGGGGGACTTCAATGCTCACGTGGGCAATGACAGTGAGACCTGGAAGGGCGTGATTGGGAGGAACGGCCCGATCAGAACCCGAGCGGTGTTCTGTTATTGGACGTCTGTGCTCGTCACAGATTGTCCATAATGAACACCATGTTCAAGCATAAGGGTGTCCACACGTGGACTTGGCACCAGGACACCCTAGGTCGCAGTTCGATGATCGACTTTGTGGTCGTGTCATCGGACTTGCGGCCGCATGTCTTGGACACACGGGTGAAGAGAGGGGCGGAGCTGTCAACTGATCACCACCTGGTGGTGAGTTGGCTCCAATGGTGGGGGAAGATGCCGGTCCGACGTGGCAGGCCCAAACGTATTGTGAGGGTCTGCTGGGAACGTCTGGCAGAATCCCCTGTCAGAAGGAGTTTCAACTCCCACCTCCGACAGAACTTTGCTCATGTTCCGTGGTAGGCGGGGGACATCGAGTCCGAGTGGACCATGTTCCGCGCCTCCATTGCTGAGGCGGCCGACCAGAGCTGTGGCCGTAAGGTGGTCGGTGCCTGTCATGGCGGCAATCGCAGAACCCGTTGGTGGACACCAACGGTGAGGGATGCCGTCAAGCTGAAGAAGGAGTCCTATCGGGCCTTTTTGGCCTTTGGGACTCCTGAGGCAGCTGATGGGTACCGGCTGGCCAAGCGGAATGCAGCTTTGGTGGTCGCTGAAGCAAAAACTCGGGCATGGGAGGAGTTTGGTGAGGCCATGGAGAAAGACTTCCGGACGGCTTCGAGGAAATTCTGGTCCACCATCCGACGTCTCAGGAGAGGAAAGCAGTGCACCACCAACACTGTGTATAGTGGGGATGGGGCGCTGCTGACCTCGACTCGGGACGTTGTGAGTCGGTGGGGAGAATACTTCGAAGACCTCCTCAATTCCACGACACGCCTTCCCATGAGGAAGCAGAGTGTGGGTTCTCTGAGGCGGGCTCTCCTATCTCTGGGTTTGAGGTCACCGAGGTAGTTAAAAAGCTCCTTGGTGGCAGGGCCCCGGGGGTGGATGAGATTCGCCCAGAGTTCCTAAAGGCTCTGGATGTTGTGGGGCTGTCCTGGTTGACACGCCTCTGCAACATCGCGTGGACATCGGGGACAGTGCCTCTGGATTGGCAGACTGGGGTGGTGGTCCCCCTTTTTAAGAAGGGGGACCGCAGGGTGTGTTCCAACTACAGGGGGGATCACACTGCTCAGCCTCCCTGGTAAGGTCTATTCAGGGGTGCTGGAGAGGAGGGTCCGTCGGGAAGTCGAATCTCAGATTTAGAAGGAGCAGTGTGGTTTTCGTCCTGGCCGTGGAACAGTGGACCAGCTCTACACCCTCGGCAGGGTCCTCGAGGGTGCATGGGAGTGCGCCCAACCAGTCTACATGTGTAGTTTGGTTCGGGGAGTCCTGTGGAGGGTGCTTGGGGAGTATGGGGTACAGAACCCCCTGATACGGGCTGTTCGGTCCCTGTACGACCGGAGTCAGAGTTTGGTCCGCATATCTGGCAGTAAGTCGGACCCGTTCCCGGTGAGGGTTGGACTCCGCCAAGGCTGCCCTTTGTCGCCGATTCTGTTCATAACTTTTATGGACAGAATTTTCTCTCCCTTACAGATAGGGTGAGAAGCTTGGTCATCCGGGAGGATCTCAGAGTAGAGCCGCTGCTCCTCCGCATTGAGAGGAGCCAGATGAGGTGGCTGGGGCATCTGATTCAGATGCCTCCCGGACGCCTCCCTGGTGAGGTGTTCCGGGCACGTCCCACCGGGAGGAAACCCCGAGGACGACCCAGGACACGCTGGAGAGACTACGTCCTTCGGCTGGCCTGGGAACGCCTCGGGATCCCCCCGGAAAAGCTGGATGAAGTGGCTGGGGAGAGGGAAGTCTGGGCGTCCCTGCTAAAGCTACTGCCCTCGTGACTCGACCCGGATAAGCGGTAGAAAATGGATGGATGGATGTTATAGGAAATTGGATACTGCCTCTGAACAAGGCTTTCTTTGCTTTAGTCCAAAAATTCAAGTCAACTCATAAGCACAGGAACACTCAGGAACTCACTCACAGGAACAGGGGGACTGTTGTTTGTGCCTATGCACCAAACCACATTTCAGAGTACCCACCCTTTTGGAGTCCTTGAGGGGGTGCTGGATAGCGCTCCCGCTGGGGACTCCCTCGTTCGGCTGTCAGACTTCAACGCTCACATGGGCAGTGACAGTGAGACCTAGAGGGGCGTAATTGGGAGGAATGGCCCCCTCGACCAGACCCTGAGTGGTGTTCTGTTATTGGACATTTGTGCTCGTCATGGCTTGTCCATAACGAACACCATGTTCAGACATAAGGGTGTCCAAATGTGCACTTGGCACCAGGACACCCAAGGCTGCAGTTCGATTATCGACTTTGTGGTCATGTCAACGGACTTGCGGCCGCATGTCTTGGACACTCTAGTGTAGAGAGGGGAGGAGCTGTCAACTGATCACCACCTGGTGGTGAGTTGGCTCCGATGCTGGGGGAAGATGCTGGTCCGACCTGACAGTCCCACACGTATTGTGAGGGTCTGTTGGGAATGTCTGACAGTCCCCTGTCAGAAGAAGCTTCAACTCCCACTTCAGACAGAACTTCGCCCACGTCCTGGAGGAGGCGAGGGAAATTGAGTCTGTGTCCATTGTTGAGGCGGCCGACTGGAGCTGTGGCCATACGGTTGTCGGTGCCTGTCCTGGCGGCAATCCACGAACCCACTGGTGGATACCAGCAGTAAGGCATGCCGTCAAGTTGAAGGAGGAGTTGTAAGGTTTTTTGGCCTGTGGGACTCCGGAGGTAGCTGATGGGTACAGGCTGGCCAACCGAAACATAGCTTTGGTGGTCGCTGACCATTCTACATGTTTTGTGGACTTGGAAAAGGCGTTCGACCGTGTCCCTCGAGGAGTCCTGTGGAGGCTGCTCTGGGAGTATGGTGTCCTAGACTCCCTGATACGGGCTGTTTGGTCCCTGTACGACCAGTGTCAGAGGTTACTCCTTATTGCCGGCAGTAAGTCGGATTCATTTCCAGTGAGCTTAAGCTTGTGCCCCTGCTACCTGACCTCGGATAAGCAGAAGGAAATGGATGGATGAAGCAGCTTGTGTAATATGTTTCAATTTGAAATGTTGACATTTTATTTGAAGAGAGGGAAGTACAGTATGTCATATGATTTATTTTTGCATTGATCTGTATTTATACTGTATGGAGTGGACCTATTTTATAATTTCATTTTTGGGACTAATGTCTTGTATTAGGGAGGGATATGTTGTAACGTGGAGTCGGATTTGTTATTTTTTTCTCTTTATTTCATCTGATGTTCTTTTACCCACAACGTTGGACTTGAGATAAACATTTACTAATACACCTCTCGAGAGTGCTACCGTTACAATGTGCTTAAATAAGTCGACGGATCAACTCTTTGAAAGTAAAGCAGCGGCGCCGGGTGGGACGCTCATACCGGCGTAGCTGCTACGCCGTAGCCTTGGCATCGACTCGGGGCACAAAGTTGTAATGCTTCTGCATCTTTCCCAGCAGAGCCTTTTGGTCACATGGGCCATTCAGCCAATCATTGTATGTTTTTAGACGTACCCAGTTGGTCACATGGGTTACGTGTCCATTCAAGTGCATTTATTCTCCTAATAAGGAAGTGGAGCTGTAGCAACCTGGCTAAGCGGTGTGGCTCCGTATAGCTGGCCCAGAACTAAATTTTAAGTACAACAGCTCATTATTTTATACAAAGACAAGCACTTCCTTCTAATTTCGTGATATCGTGAATATTGTTACATCCTTAATGTTAAGGTTTGTTTGTTTGTTTGTTTTTAAATACAATGATAGTTGTGTTGTCCTTTTTTTTCAGAGTCCTGACATGCTATTGGACAACAATCCAGATTTTTTCCATAGATTTACCATTGTTATTGGTGTGCAGTTGCCTGAAAGGTATGGAATATAGTAACTGTTTACCGTCACTGTCACAGTTACTGCCATTAAAGCTAATAGAAAATTGTACAAGACCAACAAATTGAATTTATGACCATAAAACAAAAGTATTGGTCCACTGTAATATTATTACTTGTTGTCCATTTTATGAATGAATCTCTTTGAAACATGCTGCAGGCAGTGCCTAAAAAATGTTATTGTGCTTTCATTTTATTTTTGGGTGGGCTTGGGGGGTTGGTCAGATCCTTTTTTGACTAAATAAAAATGTTTTCCTTTTTCCTCCTCTGAAATTAAATAGCACAAGTCTGAGGCTAGGGTCAGTTCTGTGGAGTGCCTCAGTACCATTCCTGCTTTGTAAAACGTATGGCCTCATTGGCTACATGAGGCTTGTTGTGCAAGAGCACACAGGTTAGTAGCATTTGATTTACATGCATGAGGGTCTTGAGCCTGTCTTCAAAAACAGGCTCAAGACCCACCTTTTTAATTTAGCTTTTAACGAATATTTATTTATCTGACTTTATTTTATTTATCTTTCTTTTACTTTATATTTATTTCCATTGTCATTAACATTTACTGTAGTTATCCTTATGCTGCTTTTATATTATATTTTTAGGTCTTATATTTTTATCATTTTAGTCTATAGATTTTTAGGTTTGATGAATATCTTTTAGTGATATTTTACTGTTTCCAGTGTTTACTCAGAGGGAGCCCTCTGCACTGGGAGCTGTGGTGAGTTGTGGTCCTGGTGCAGACGGCTCATTGAGATGGTGTTTCCTTACCTGGATACTCTGTGCTCAGCCTCAGGTTATTAGGTCAACACGGTATTATTTTGAACCTGTATGTGTCTATGTCCTCTTGACAAGTGGCGGGTTGGGTTGATGGATTGAGAGAGAGAGATATATATATATATAGACAGACACACACCCTTTCCCCAAAAAATTAATATCATGGAAAATAATAAGTTAAACTTTCATAGATTATTGAGTCAGGGCCCACTATTTAAACTATTTCAACTGTTATTTGTTTATTTTTACATAATTTGGGCTTGAAATCTGTATCTCCATACAGATCCTTACCAGAAGTAATCATGAAGTCCTCTAAAACATTCTGGAAGACTGTTGCGGTGGCCTTGGATTTAAGAAAGCATAGTTTACCAACACCTGCACTGGACATTGCACCCAAATCATGACTGACTATAGATATTTCACACTGGACCTCAAGCAGCTTGGGGTCTATTCTTCACCCTTCTTCCTCCAAACCCTTGGACCTTGATTCCCGAATGAAAGGCACACTTTCATGGGAAAAGCGGACCTTGGACCACTGGCCAACAGTCACATTAAATCAATCATGGTACTTTCAAAACTATATGTTAATCTTCAATACTTGTTTGGGAATCCCTTTGCTTGAATCACTGCCTGGATGCCCCGTGGCGTTGAGGCAATCAGCCTGTGGCATTGCCTGGGAGTTATGGAAGCCCAGATTTCCTTGACGCTTGCTGTCATTTCTTCTTTGTTTTAGGGTCTGGTGCCCCTCATTTTCCTCTTAATAATACCCCATAGATTCTCAATGGGGTTTAGATCTGGCGAGTTGGCTGGCCAGTCAAACACTGTGATGCCATGGGCATCAAACCAGGTTTTGGTGCTTCTCTCGGTATGGGCAGGGGCCAGGTCCTGCTGGAAGATGAAATCTGCATGTCCATACAGATCCTCAGCAGAAGGAATCATGAAGTACTCTAAAACATTCTGGAAGACAGTTGCGGTGGCCTTTGATTTAAGAAAGCATAGTTTACCAACACCTGCACTGGACATTGCACCCAAATCATGAATGACTGCGGATATTTCACACTGGACCCCAAGCAGCTTGGCACACTTTCATAGGAAAAGAGGACCTTGGACCACTGGCCAACAGTCCAGTCCAGTCCTTCTTCTCCTTGACCCAGTTGAGACGCTTCCTACGTTGGCTCAGGCTCAGGAGTGGCTTGACCCGAGGAACCCGACCGACAGTTGTAGCCCATCTCCCGGATGCGTCTGAATGCGGTGGTTTTTGAAGCCGTGAATCCCGCCTCATTCCACTCTTTCTGGATCTCTGCTAGATTCTTGAATCTTCTGTGTTTGATAATACGCTGAAGCCCACGGTCATCTCTTTTGCTGGTGCGTTTTCTCCTGCCACATTTTCTCCTTCCATTAGACTTTCCATTGATATGATTGCACACAGCACTCTGTGAACAGCCAGTCTCCTTAGCTAAGAAGCGTTGTGCCTTATCCATCCTATGGAGGGTATCAATTATGGTCTTCTGGCCAGTTGTCAAATCTGCAGTCTTCCCCATATTGAACCCAGCTGAGACAATTGAACCAAACTGAAGCAATTCAATGACACCTGGGCACACCTGTGCAGGTGTTTTGAGTTTAGTAGATGATTAGTGTGTGACACTCAGTTTCAAACATTTATGGCCTGCAAAATTTGTGCGGATTTCTTCACAGTATTCAAATTTTTTGAATTCCTGATTTTGTGGGTTTTATAAGCTGGAAGCCAAATTATGTAAAAATAAACAAATAAATACTTGAAATTGTTTAAATTGTGGGCCCTAAATCAATGAAATCTATGAAATTTGTATTATGGAATTAGGGAAATAAATAAACTTTTTCATGATATTCTAGCCCTGCTATTGGGTGGCGACCAGTTCAGGTTGTACCCCACCTCTCGCCCGAAGATAGCTGGGATAGGCTCCAGCACATCCACCGACACGCCTTCCCATGAGGGAGCAGAGTCTCTGAGGCGGGCTCTCCTATCTCTGGGGTTGAGGTCACCGAGGTGGTTAAAAAGCTCCTCGGTGGCAGGGCCCCGGGGGTGGATGAGATTCGGCCGGAGTTCCTCAAGGCTCTGGATGTTGTAGGGCTGTCCTGGTTGACACGCCTCTGCAATATCGCGTGGACATCGGGGACAGTGCCTCTGAATTGGCAGACTGGGGTGGTGGTCCGCCTTTTTAAGAAAGGGGACCGGAGGGTGTGTTCCAACTACAGGGGGATCACACTCCTCAGCCTCCCTGGTAAGGTCTATTCAGGGGTGGTTGAGAGGAGGGTCCGTCGGGAAGTTGAATCTCAGATTCAGGAGGAGCAGTGTGGTTTTCGTCCTGGCTGTGGAACAGTGGACCAGCTCTACAACCTTGGCAGGGTCCTCGAGGGTGCATGGGAGTTCGCCCAACCAGTCTACATGTGTTTTGTGGACTTGGAGAAGGCGTTCGACCGTGTCCCTCAGGGGGTCCTGTGGGGGGTGCTTCGGGAGTATGGGGCTGTTCGGTCCCTGTACGACCGGTGTCAGAGTTTGGTCCGCATATCCGGTACTAAGTCGGACTCGTTTCCGGTGAGGGTTGGACTCCGCCAAGGCTGCCCTTTGTCACCGATTCTGTTCATAACCTTTATGGACATCATTTCTAGTCGCAGCCGAGGCGTAGAGGGGGTCCGGTTTGGTGGCTTCAGTATTGCATCTCTGCTTTTTGCAGATGATGTGGTTCTGTTGGTTTCATCAAGCCATGACCTCCAACTCTCACTGGAGCAGTTCGCAGCTGAGTGTGAAGCGGCTGGGATGAGAATCAGCACCTCCAAATCTGAGACCATGGTCCTCAGTCGGAAAATGGTGACATGCCCTCTCCAGGTCGGGGATGAGATCCTGCCCCAAGTGGAGGAGTTCAAGTATCTTGGGGTCTTGTTCACGAGTGAGGGAAGAATGGAACGGGAGATCGACAGGCGGATTGGTGCAGCGTCTGCAGTAATGCAGACTTTGTATCGATCCGTTGAGGTAAAGAAGGAGGTAAGCCGAAAGGCGAAGCTCTCGATTTACCAGTCGATCTACGTTCCTACCCTCACCTATGGTCACGAACTGTGGGTTGTGACCGAAAGAACAAGATCCCAGATACAAGCGGCCGAAATGAGTTACATCCGCAGGGTATCCGGGCTCTCCCTTAGAGGTAGGGTGAGAAGCTCGGTCATCCGGGAGGATCTCAAGAGTAGAGCCGCTGCTCCTTCACATCGAGAGGAGCCAGATGAGGTGGCTGGGGCATCTGATTCGGATGCCTCCCGGACGCCTCCCTGGTGAGGTGTTCCGGGCACGTCCCACCGGAGACCCCGGGGATGACCCAGGACACGCTGGAGAGACTACATCCTTCGGCTGGCCTGGGAACGCCTCGGGATCCCCCCCGGAAGAGCTGGATGAAGTGGCTGGGGAGAGGGAAGTCTGGGTGCCCCTGCTAAAGCTCCTGCCCCCGCGACCCGACCCGGATAAGCGGTAGAAAATGGATGGATCGATGGGCTCCAGCACGCCCTTGTGAGGATAATGCGGTACAGAAAATGGATGGATGGATGATATTCTAATTTTTTAGAAAGGGTGTGTGTATGTATATATATGTATGTATACATATGTATATATCTGTGTGTATATATGTATATAGATAAAAATAAATACAGATATAGTTCAGATACATTGAGTACATAATTGACATAAGATGAGTGACATCATCCACTGTAAGCGTTGTACTTTATAACTCCTCTATAGTTACATTTGACATATCTCTACAGTTATAGAGTCACACCCAGACAATGCTTTGGAGGACCTGAGGTTAGACCAGCCCTTTGCAGAATTCAAGAAGCATATTAATTCCTACGACCTTGAGAGCATGGACAAAAAGGTGCTTATTTTGTATGACAGCACTTATTTTCTGTTTCGCTCAGATGATAGTCTTGTTCATATTTACTTTGTAGGACCATAGTCACACACCTTGGATTGTCATCATTGCCAAATGTCTGGAAAAATGGCTCAGTGAGGTATAGTACAATTAATCAACAACACAGATATTTGTATTAATTTGTAATGATGTGCAATTACATGTATTGGACTTTTTAGCAAGACTCCCAGCTACCCAAAAATTACAAAGAGAAAGAGGCCTTCAGACAGTTTATTCGGGAAGGTATCTGTGTGGAGTCTTTTACTTAGTTCAATCCCCCAGCTCTGCAGCCCCTACACATATGCAAGGTTACTTGTTGTCATTCTGTGTTTTACTTCAGGGATCCTGAAGAATGAGAATGGTGTCCTCGAGGATGAAGAAAACTTTGAGGAAGCGATTAAGAATGTCAATACTGCTTTAAATCCAACAAAGGTGCCAACTTAAACCACACAATATATCAAATCATACTTTTTAAAATTGCTAATTACCCTCAATAAATAAATAATAATGATGTCAGTTTTCTGTAGGAACAGTAAACTACAGAACTAAATATACAGATACTGGTTGTTCTTTCAGATACCCAGTGTTATCAAAGACCTCTTCAATGATGATCAATGTAACAACATAATGTCACAGGTTTTGGATATTTCTCTTGCTCTTCATTATATTATGCAGATATTTAAGTGTAAAAATGTAAGGTGCAACCCAATCTGCTGTTATTTGTTAACAGACTACGCCCTTCTGGGTGATGCTGCGAGCTGTAAAGGAGTTTGTACACAATGAAGGCTGTGGCAGCCTACCTGTGCGGGGGACCATCCCAGATATGATTGCAGACTCCCAGAAGTTTAGCAACCTTCAGAATGTGTAAGAAAATGAATATACAGGTGCATCTCAATAAATTTTAATGAGAAAACTTTGTAGTTCCGTAGTTCAATTTTAAAACCTCGTATATAGATTCACTACACAGAGTAAACCATTTTACGATTGTGTTATTATTTTGATGATTTTTGCTTACAAAAACCCTCATTTTACCCTCTCCAAGAAATTTAAATGTCATGTAAAAAAAAGTTACAAAGATTTTAATATGGAATTGAAGTTGAACTTGGCCTTCTGAAAAATATTTTCTCGTGTCAAATGAATCTGTATCATTTTAGTTTCACTTTTTGGAATTGCAGTGCTGAAATAACTAGTACAGTACACAGAGCAGTATGATATTATATATGATATTACTATAGATTTTAATTTTGATGGAATGACTAAACTTGACTTTCTTTTTTTTCTTTTTTTTGCAATTTCGTTAACTACCAATTGTTTACTGTTTCGTCTTTATATTCAGTTTTGTTTTGTTTTCTGGACAGAATACAAAATTCCTTATCCAGTAAAACGGAAACCTCTACTGGCCGCTGATCCTAATAAATAAAGTTGACAGCACTTTTAAGTTGTGAAAACCTAATTGTCCAATAACTACGATCCAACAATTCATGTTTTGTATTATTATTATTATTATTATATTATTATATGGGAGTGTGTGCTACAGTTGAAGTTAATGTTTCTTGACAGTTACAGGGAAAAGGCCCTGCAGGATGCAGCATCTGTTGGCAGATATGTTGAAAGTCTGGTACAGTCTGTTGGAAAGGTATGCTGTCATCCTGTGTGAAAACACTACAGTAAAACAGTTAAACAATAATAGTAGGCATTATTCTCAGTAAACCATAAAAACTGCAAGGGAAAAACTAACATTGCTGGGATTCCATTCACTTTCATCTCACTGCTGTTTGCACTGGAGTAACATTCCTCTTCTGAAACAGCCTTGGTATAATACATTACATCAAAATGAATTCCCCTTGTTTGCTTTTGCTGCCATGTCAAATATAAATATCAACTGCAGAAAGGTTATACATGGTGTTCCAGATTGTTACGCATATGATGTTTTTGTTCATTGTTGTTAATAGTCAGTAAAATGTAAAGTACATATTTTTTTAAAAACATCAACAATTATATTACTTTCGATAATAATGAGGATTTGATTGAACCATACTTATTGGGGGGCTAAATAATGGTTCAATTTATTATGCACCACAAAAATCTAGGTTGTTGAGAACAGCAGAAAAACTCCCGGTAATAATCAAACCTTTCAGAGCTTGAGATCAGTAACCTAAATTGACAGGAGAAACAGCATGTAAAAACCTTCCCAGAAAAAAAAGCTAAGTTCAAATGTTTATTGATTTAATCGTCGATGGATAACAATTTGGAGCACAGTGTAATGTTGATCAGAGCATGTAGCTAATCCTGATTATGAAAAAACATATTGGTTCACCATAAATTAGCACTGTTTTTTACCTTTGAATGCTGCAAGTAATACTTTACATGCTTCTGTCCACACCCAATTACAACATACTAAATGTATATGTAACCTTTGGGGAACACAGTGGATGATTAGTTGTACTTTCTGGGTACAGTGGACCCTTGCTATTCGCAGGGTATAGGGACACACGAAGCATATTATATATGCCAGCAAGCTGCTGGCAGACGGCGTTTTCTCCGTAGATGCACACGACTGGGACATAGGAAACCTTAACTGTTTATTACTTCCGCTAGACTCCAAGCTAACGACCTAGCGAGGTAAGGGCTGGATCTAAAATGCTCACCTGACAGCGGTGACATCGTTATAACGTCAGCGTTCGGAGTTGTGTGTGTGTGTGTGCCCTACATAACACACACACACAAACACGGGAAAGTTAACTTTCTAAATCATAACTCAACGGCACACATTATCAATATTCAGGTAGTAGTTGTATTCAAGGAACAAATTTTCAGCGTTATTTGATTGACAGGTAAAGGTCTCACATCACAGTCCTGCTGCTTGAGGGCGGACCTTATATAATATTTTATTTTTCCTTTATTTAGCAAGGTAAACGCTTATTGGGAGATAAAATCTCTTTTTCAAAAGTTAAGAGACAGCAGAAACTGTACAGGCAGCAGAAATGACAATACAACATTCATACAATAAATAAAGACTAAAAAAAAACAATGTATGGCATCAGACTTAAAAACAGTGACAAAGCCCAAATGTTAGCGAATACATACATGGTGTTTTTTGTTTTGTTTTGTTTTTTTTATTCATTCAAAAGACATTTTTTGGGTCTCTTTAGTGGGTTAATGACTGTACTTACAGTCCCCACCGAGAGTATTAGAACGGCAAGGTCAATTTCTTTGTTTTTGTTGTATACTGAAGACATTTGGGTTTCAGATCAAAAGATGAATATGAAACAAAAGTTAATAATTCCAGCTTTTATTTCATGTTATTTACATCTAGATGTGTTAAACAACTCAGGTCAGAGCACCTTTTGTTTGAAGCCACCCACATTTCAAGTGAGCAAAGGTATTGGGACAGACATTATTAAATTAACTTCAAGTGAATAACATTTAATATTTGGTGGCATAGCCTTTACTTGCAATAACTGCATTCAAGCCTGGGACCCATTGTCTTCACTATACTGTTGCATTCTTCATTTGAAATGCTTTTCCAGGCCTTTACTGCAGCATCTTTCAGTTCTTGTTATTTTCTGGGGGTTTCTCACTTCAGTCTCCATAAAATGCATGCTCTATTGGGTTAAGGTCCAGTAAATGACTTGGCCAGCCTCAGACCTTCCACTATCACCAGTCTCCTCTTCAGGAGGTAAAATGCATGCTTATTGTGTTAAGGTCCTGTGATTGACTTTCCCACTCTAAGACCTTCCACTTTTTCCCCCTGATGAAGTCCTTTGTTGTGTTGGCAGTGTGTTTTGGGTCATTGTCTTGTTGTATGATGAAGCTTCTCTGGATTAGTTTGGATGCATTTTTCTGTAAATTGCCAGACAAAATGGTTGTGTAGACTTCAGAATTAATTCTGCTGCTACCATCATGAGCTACATCATTAATAAAGACAAGTGAATCCGTTCCGGAAGGAGCCAAACCATGACATTACCTTCACATATCAGCTTGTGTGTTTTGGATCACAAGCAGATCCTTTCTTTCTCCATACTTTGGCCCTTCCATCACTTTGGTATAGGTTAATCTTGGTTCCATAAAACTTGGTTCCAAAACCTTTGTGCCTCATCTCTATACTACTTTTCAAAATCCAATCTGGTCTTCCGATTCGTTTTGCTGATGAGTGGTTTGCATCTTGTGGTATGGCCTCTTCTCTCGAAGTCCTCTTCCAAGAGTGGATTGTGGTACCTTCACCTGTGCCCTATGAAGATTGGCAGTGATGTCACTGACTGTTGTCTTTGGGTGTTTCTTCACAGCTCTCACAGTGTTTCTGTCATCAACTGCTGTCCATGCCCTTGGCCAACCTGTTCAATGTCTGTTGCTCAGTACACCAGTATTTCTTTCTTTTCCAGGACATTGCAAATTGTTGTATTGGCTATCCCCACTGTTTGTGCAATAGCTCTGATCGATTTTCCTTCTTCTCTCAGCTTCAAAATGGTTTTCTTTTCTCCCATAGACAGCTCTCTGGTCTTTGTTTGCTTAACAGCAAATGCAGTTTTCACAGGCGAAACCCAAAGCCAAAAACAAGGACTATTTAATCTTTAAGCAATCAATCTAAAAGGCAACACCTGAACAACTAGAAACACCCATCAGTCACATGTTCCAATACCTTTGCTCACTTGAAAAGTGGGTGGCTTCAAAAAAAATGAAAAAGGTGCTCTGTTCTGAGTTAACACATCTAGATGTAAATACCATGAAATAAAAGCTGGAATTCTGAACTTTTGTCGCATATTCATCTTTTGATCTGAAACCCAAATGTCTTCAGTATACAACAAAAACAAAGAAATTGACCTTGCCGTTCTCATACCTTTGGAGGGGACTGTGTGTGGAGGGGGGGTGTAACAAATAAATATATATATATATATATATATATACATATACATACATATATATATATAAATATATATATATACAATGTATATATATATATATATATATATATATATATATATACACACATACATACAGGTGTTGCTCATATAATTAGAATATCAAAAAAGTTGATTTAGTTCAGTAATTCCATTCAAAAACTGAAACTTGTATATTGTAATCATTCATTACACACAGACTGATATATTTCAAATGTTTCTTTTAATTTTGATGATTATAACTGACAACTAATTAAAATCCCAAATTCAGTATCTTACAAAATCAGAGTACTACTTAAGACCAATACAAAACAAATATTTCTAGAAATGTTGTCCAACTGAAAAGTATGAACATGAAAACTATGAGCATGTATATCACTCAATACTTAGTTGGGGCTCCTTTTTGCAATTTTTGCAGATTTATTAAAAAAGAAAACTGAAATATCACACAGCCATAAGTATTCAGACCCTTTGCTGTGACACTCGTATATTTAACTCGGGTGCTGTCCATTTCCTCTGATCATCCTTGAGATGGTTCTACACCTGAGAGTCCAGCTGTGTTTGATTATACTGATTGGACTTGATTAGGTAAGCCACACACCTGTCTATATAAGATCTTACAGCT
Organism: Phyllopteryx taeniolatus; assembly: GCF_024500385.1. Classification (NCBI taxonomy): domain Eukaryota; kingdom Metazoa; phylum Chordata; class Actinopteri; order Syngnathiformes; family Syngnathidae; genus Phyllopteryx; species Phyllopteryx taeniolatus. The sequence goes on from NC_084503.1 coordinate 18,493,531, forward strand.
CACAGTGCATGTCAGAGCAAATGAGAATCATGAGTTCAAAGGAACTGCCTGAAGAGCTCAGAGACAGAATTGTGGCAAGGCACAGATATGGCCGTGGTTACAAAAAAAATTCTGCTGCACTTAAGGTTCCTAAGAGCACAGTGGCCACCATAATCCTTAAATGGAAGATGTTTGGGACGACCAAAACCCTTCCTAGAGCTGGCCGTCCAGCTAACTGAGCAATTGGAGGAGAAGAGCCTTGGTGAGAGAAGTAAAGAAGAACCCGAAGGTCCCTGTGGCTGAGCTCCAGAGATGCAGTCAGGAGATGGGAGAAAGTTCTAGAAAGTCAACCATCATTGCAGCCCTCCACCAGTCGGGGCTTTATGGCAGAGTGGCCAGACGGAGACCTCTCCTCAGTGCAAGACACATGAAAGCCCGCATGGAGTTTGCTAAAAAAAAAAAAAAAAAAAACACCTGAAGGACTCCAAGATAGTGAGAAATAAGATTCTCTGGTCTGATGAGACCAAGATAGAACTTTTTGGCCTTAATTCTAAGCAGTATGTGTGGAGAAAACCTGGCACTGCTCAACACCTGTCCAATACAGTCCCAACAGTGAAGCATGGTGGTGGCAGCATCATGCTGTGGGGGGTTTTTTCAGCTGCAGGGACAGGACGACTGGGTCCAATCAAAGGAAAGATGAATGTGGCCAAGTCCAGGGATATCCTGGACAAAAACCTTCTCCAGACTGCTCAGGACATCAGACTGGCCCCAAGGTTCACCTTCAAACGAGACAATGACCCCAAGCACACAGCTAAAATAACGAAGGAGTGGCTTCAGAACAACAAAACATTTTCTTGAATGACCCAGCCAGAGCCCTGACTTAAACCCAATTGAATATCTCTGGAGTGACCTGAAAATGGCTGTCCACCAACGTTCACCAACCAACCTGACCGAACTGGAGAGGATCTGCAAGGAGGAATGGCAGAGGATCCCCAAATCCAGGTGTTAAAAACCTGTTGCATTATTCCCAAAAAGACTCATGGCTCTATTAGCTCAAAAGGGTGCTTCTACTAAACACTGAGCAAAGGGTCTGAATACTTATGGCAATGTGATATTTCAGTTTTTCTTTTTTAAGAAATCTGAAAAAAATTCAACGATTGCTTTTTTTTCTGTCAATATGGGGTGCTGTGTGTACATGAATGAGGAAAAAAATGAACTTAAATGATTTTAGCAAATTGCTGCAATATAACAAAGAGTGAAACATTTAAGGGGGTCTGAATACTTTCCGTACCCACTGTATGTATATATATATATGTATGTGTGTGTGTGTGTGTAGAATGTATTTTTTTTTAATAAACTCAACAAATTCTTCATTAAATGGAGACAAACCACCATTCAGTGTTTTCAGGGGTTGGTTCCCCCCAAAAAAAGAAAAAATTGGGAAAAAGTCCGCAGATGAGTGAATCTGCGGGTGCGGAACTGTGTATATGGGGGTCCACTGTTTCCTCCCACAGGAACAGGATAAGCAGTAAAAAAAAATGACTGAATGAATGGATGGTCCTGTTGAGCATTAACAGCTTTTATCGTATAATGGGTTTGATTGAAACTTAATTTGATGCCTTGTATTTTTTTTTTTTTTATCCCCAACAGGCACCTGAAAGTATCTCTGAAAAAGAAATCAGACTCTTCTGTAAGCAGCACTCACATTTGAGATCCAATATGTGTATTGGTTCTGCTGTGTTACTATGTTTACTACATTAAACTAAATATTCTGTCCAAGCAATGCACGCTGTCAAATGCTGTAGTGCATTTTATTGTCACTTGTGTCCTGAGAAGTCTGCATAACAACAAACTTGACTATTGCGCCATATACAGTGGTGTGAAAAAGTATTAGCCCCCTTGTCAAATAATTTTATTTTTGCAGGGTTTCCCTCTTTTAATATTTAAGATCATCAAAATATTGTAAATAGACAAATATAATCCAAGTGAACTAAAAATGTTGTTTTAAATTGTTAATTTCATTTATTAAAGAAAAAAAATGATGTGATACATTTACGCCAGGTGTAAGGAGACACACACGTTCCAAAAAGCTCAACTTTCATCTCGTCAGTCCATGTAATATTCTCCTAAAAGTCTTGGGAATCATTCAGATGTTAGTTTTTTTTTTCTTTTCAAAAAGTAAGACAAGCCTTGATGTTCTTTTTTGATGTCACTCTGCCATGGATGCCATTTTTGCCCAGTCTCTTGCTTAATGTTGTGTCATGAACACTAACCTTAACTGAGGCAAGGGAGGCCTGCAGTTCTTTAGAAGTTGTTCTGAGTTCCTTTGTGCCCCCCTGGATGAATCGTTGCTGTTCTCTTGGGGTAATCTTTGTAGGCTGGCCACTCCTGGGAAGGTTCACCACTGTTCAAGTTTTCTCCATGTGAGGTTAATGGTTCGCTAAAGCTTTAGAAGTGCCTTTTGTAACCCTTTCCAGACTGATAGATGTCATTTACTTTATGTCTCGACTGTTCTGGAATTTCTTTCGGATAGTGTAATTTTGTTGGAGCTTTTTTAGATCTTTTGTCAGGATGGATTCTGTTTAAGTGATTTCTTGATTGAACAGGTCTGGAGGTAATCAGGCTTGGGTGTGATAAGTGAAAATTAACCAAATATTTGGTTATATTTGTCTGATATTAACATTTGTTTGATGATCGTAAACAAAGTGGGGAAACTATGCAAAAATATAAGAATTTGAGAAGGGGGCCAATACTCAGGGCACTCGGTTTTAATTGCGATTTGTGTCACTGACCACAGCAGATTGAATGTTTCTCACTGTTGCCATGTGTGTTGTTGTCTAGGCAAGAATGCATCCTTCCTACGGGTGGTGCGCTGCAGATCTCTAGCAGCAGAGTACGGCGTGGATTCAGTCAACAGAGATGAAATCAGTAAGTGGGAGACGTGCACGCCACCTTTTCACACTGCACTAAAAGCCGGGCGCAGGATGCTGTCGACAAAGTTGCGTAACAATGCTCAAGGCGGGGGTTTGCACCGTCAACTCGGGAGCGGCATCACGTTGACATCAGACAACATTACAAGTAGGAGAGGGACTGGAGGAATGATTTCAGAGCGCTAACAGCAATACACAGACATGAATAGAAGACTTACTTGATACGCAAGCATGCTGTAGGAGCCCAGCTAAGTGATGTGCTTATGTGGCTGCCACGTTGGTGGGTCCCATGCACATTAAAAATAAATAAGAGGGTCATTTTTTTTTTGTCAGTATCAAAACGTGCTATCAAATAAAGAACATCTGAAAAAGAGACAATATTCTTACCTATGAAAGGTTACTCCCAGTTCCCTTGTAATTGTATCGCATTGTGTGCAACCGTATGCAGCAGAGTGCACAGGCATTGTTGTTATTTTGCTATTCATACCATTGACAAACATGGAATGTGCTGACACTTTGCCCCCACTAGCTTAATATTGCCTTAGGCACGCAGCTCCATATGGCGTGTGTCGTATCAACCTATTGTTTATATCTGTTACAGCCATAGACCCAACAAGCAGTAAAAGCATCCATGCTTCTTCCTTGTAGGCTGCTAAGCAACCACTTCACAATCTTTTTCAATGATTGAAGACATAAAAACAAAGGAACAGACTTTGTTATGAAAATGATATGAGAGTGCCACTTTCCAAGGTGAAAGGCAACAGCAAAATTGACATTCATTTGCAGTAAATTTTCATTGAATTGAATTGTTTTCGTTTTCTTTGTGTGTGATATTCATGTTTTGTTTGTTTTGTTTTTGAACACAATGATTTAGTGTGCAAATGATGTGTGGTTCATTTTATGCACCAATAAAATATATAGTACCCATTTTGGATTTGAAATAAACCATATTTTATTTTTGCAAGTATGAAGGGTTCCGTGAATGCGTCCATGAAACTTGCGGGGTTCAGTACTTCCAACCAGGTTTAGAGAACAACTGCCTTAGTGTCATATCTTGTTTTAAGTAACTGTAGTGCATTGTTGTTCAGTATAAAGCATGGTCACACATTTACTATTAATGTTTCGCTGCAGGCTCATGCATGGACAATCCCGATAGCGAGATGGTCTTCTACCTCATGCTTCGAGCCGTCGACCGCTTCTACCAGCAGTACTCCCGCTACCCTGGTAATGTGCAGAATCAGGGCTGTAAAAAAAAATCTTGCCTTTTAAGTGATTTTTCTTGGTGGTACAGAAAAAAAAGTGTCAGTTTTAAACATATTTGACAGGAGTGTATAACTATCAAGTTGAAGAAGACATCAGCAAGCTGAAGCTGTGTGTCACCAACCTGCTGCAGGAGTACAATCTCAACGGCAACATCAAGGATGATTATGTGCACGAGTTGTAAGTCCTAGTTACTGTTTTACAGTATATCCTTGTTGGATGTTTGTCTTTTGGGTGAGCGGCATTAATTGACGTTTAGGTCATGTTTTCAAAAATTCTATTTTTATTTGCAGCTGTCGATACGGTGCAGCCGAGCCCCATACTGTTTCTGCATTTATGGGAGGTAATTTTAGAAGCTGACATGCAAATTGTGTGCAGTGTATCCTACTGTCAATTGTTTTCCATGATTCTTGTATCTTTTAAGGTTCAGCTGCTCAAGAAGCCATAAAGATCATCAGCCACCAGTTTGTACCATTCAACAACACTTTCATCTACAACGCAATGTCACAGACGTCTGCTACTTTACAGCTGTGAGACTGGGGTGAGCTGTGAGGTACTCATTCTGAACTCATTCACAAAAACAGAGAGGATGGACATCCGGGGATTTGGGGTTGTTGCTCTTCAGGATGCTTTTTCAGTTTGAATATGTGCACTTAAATGTCAATTTGGCCAAACAAATATTTGTAGTTGAAGAGGAGTAAATCTTGGGGCACCCATGGAAACACAGCAGATTACATTAAAACTGCTTGATTACATATTTTACGAGTTCACATTACTGTCTACATCATATTTGTTTCTTACTCTGTCTAATAGAGAAAGGTGGACTTTTTCAAAGAAGAAATGATTTTTAACCTAATATTTGCCTTGTCTTTTTTTGTGAACTGTTGCTTCCAAGTATGCTCGGTTATTATTCTTTACAGGGCATGCAGTAAGTGGCTCTCAGTCACTCTTAAGAAGTTAAAGCATTTGAGAGTTGTCCTGCTTTTCAACAGTAGATGGCGCACGTCCATTCACTGTTTGGCATTCTGTTCAAACTCAAATGCCTCTTCATTAGGTACACTTACACAACGTGATCCGAATAGCATTGCCATAGAAGTAGAAGACGTGTTTTGTTTTATATAGGTCATTGAGAAGTTACTATTGTTTTCCAGACTTCTGTGGAAAAGAGGCAAACAGGAAGCTTCTAGTTTTGCAGAACTAAAGTTATTTCTATAACGCTCCATTTCTTTTATCTCATTGAGACATAGCTGAAATCATGTTTTTAACTAGATACATGGTTGCTCTCATTTTCAGTTATGGATATCTTAATGTAAGATATCTGTTACAGTAATCTACTATCTGAATCAATTATGTTTTTGATAATAAAACATGTGGAATTATGGTCTTTTGAGTATAAAATTTTGCCAAACATAAATTATTATATATATATATGTGTGTGTGTGTGTTTCATTTTTACAAGTTTGCAAATTGTGCATAACATGAATTCTGAAAAAAATCCAATCTGAATACTACTTCCTCTACAAACAAGAAACATTGGCATGTCCTGTGTTATTTTTACTTTAAGTTAAACTCAAGAATTAAAGCAATAACTTAGCGGCCCTCTTAGCTAGAATACATACTTTGACATTAATATAGGTCAATGCAAGACTAAGGTTACAGCTTATTGTATTTTCAGTTAAGTTTTGACCTAAATGGCTGTTGCTTTTTTGTTACTTTCTGATCACAATCTCCTTTCTTGTCCATACATTATCAAAATTTGAGTGCATAGACTGAACAGCAGGAGAAGCCAGTAGATCCATGTTTGTGCTTGGGGGAGGGGGACATCCATCCATCCATTTTCTGAGCCGCTTCTCCTCACTAGGGTCGCGGGATTGCTGGAGCCTATCCCAGCTATCTTCGGGCAGGAGGCGGGGTACACCCTGGACTGGTTCCCAGCCAATCGCAGGGCACACATAAACAAACAAACATTCACACTCACATTCACTCCTACGTGCGATTTAGAGTTTTCAATCAACCTACCACGCATGTTTTTTGGGGATGTGGGACGATACCGGAGTGCCCGGAGAAAACCCACACAGGCACGGGGAGAACATGCAAACTCCAGACCGGCGGGGCCGGGGATTGAATCCCAGTCCTCAGAACTGTGAGGCAGACGTTCTAACCAGTCGCCCATCGTGCCGGGGGAGGGGCCGTTAATGCTAAAATCAATCTAAATCGGCGGTACCGCCTGCAAAAGCAACATGGGCAGCGATGATTCTCCCTGGAAGCTTTAAGCAATAAAAGGAGAGGAAATGTGGGTGGGAACAAGATGAGTCAGCTCCAAACATAAAGGGTAATTGTGCCATAAAGGTGGTCCACTTTCTCTGTAGCTGATGAGGACTAAAGGCAAAGAGGGCCAATGATTTAAAACGTGTTTCCTGATGGCTCATCTCTGCGACTTTCAGCCATTTGCCTGGCTGTGATTCAACTAGTTCAGCCCTCACCTCCTCGTGAAGCCCAGGCTGAATGGAAAGGACCCTGCCAAAGCAGAGCAAAGTGTTCAGTGTTTGCTGGGAGACTGCGGGAGGCCGGCATACTTTAAACCTCTATGGGGTCGGGCCAAGGGCCTCTCCATTCTTCCTACAAACAGATGAAACTGCGACACTGGAATGTGAAAGTACAATACATAGATGCCCATGTGAAAATGAAGGATACACATTTTGCAGAAAGTTAAAGTCAGTATAAATTCCTTAATTTGCACATTTTAGCAGATTGTGTAATATAACAACATGTATGAGCAAAATTTTGCAGCACTGCATTAGCAGCTGCTCTCTGCGTGACATTTCCTACACACTTTACAACAATGCAACCTAGACAAGTCTCGCAGGGCAGACCTGCTTCAACTACCTTCATAGTTAAATGCTTTACAGATGCATTGCTTAATCAGGTAATGCAATACACAGACTCACTATCCAATCCTTTACATGGGTGAAACAATTTGACTTTCCCGTAACAGGAAACAGAAAAGATGTTTGATCACTCCATGCAAATTGTCTGTTGTGTAGTAGAATCATCCATCCATCCATTTCCTGTACTTCTTATCCTCACTAGGGTCGCGGGCATGCTGGAGCCTATCCCAGCTATCTTCGGGCGAGAGGCGGCTCCACCCTGAACTGGTTGCCAGCCAATCGCAGGACACATATAAACAAACAACCATTTACACTCACATGAATTAAAAAAAAAATTTAATCGCCTCTTTCCAAAAGCAGTCACAGTGTAATGTGATCAAATCTTCTCACAATGTGTTTTGATGACTGTGAGTTGTAGTCTTTTTAAATGAGTGATTTTGATTTTCCAACATAATACAGAAAAGGTAGTTCACGTTACCTTGTTGTTTGTTTATTTGTTATTATTTACTTTTTCATTCAGTTTGGTATACCTTAACAATCAAAGTACTATATGTCTTCTCAAAGGTATCAAAGCTACTACAAAGATACTTAAAAATACATGGCTGTCAACAACAACACTACGACCAATTAGATATGCAGTACTAAAATTCTCAACGATGCATTATAAATTATTGGTTGTACAACAGTTTATTATTGAAGCTAACCTGTGCTCATCGAACAGGTCCACACACAAGCCCGACTTGGGATGTGATAATTGCTTCGTGGACTGCTTCAGAAATTTTGGGGAAGACCTTAAACCCGAGTATCATGCTGGTAGTAAATTTTTGGGTCTGGCAATTTTCTACTGTTCCTCCTTGGGCTAAGGAGCTAAAAGTGGCCCCAGTGCTATGCTATATTGTTGCCCTCCTATGTCCCCCTCCATCTCTCCCATTGTACTGTCCTGTCTCCTGGTATGGGAGAAAGACCAACTCTTCTGGCGGTGTGTGAACATTCCATCCTGGAGGAGGGACACTATCGGAGCAAATTTTGTGGGCGACAGATATCGTCTCCTGTTAACACAAGCCGGAGGGCACTAACCAGGAACGAAAGTTGTTATGCTAATTGCCCACACATACCGATAATTGAGGCGATTTTGATCCCGATACCCCACCCCAACTCAACCAAAGTCACCATATGCTGATATTTGCCCCCCAATCGGCAAAGTGTGGGGGCGGGGCGGTTGTGCCCATGGCATGGGTAACTTGCACAGCTGTGAAGGCAGCATTAATGCTGAAAGGTTCATACCGGTTGTGGAGCAACATATGCTGACATCTAAGCAACGCCTTTTTCAGGGACGGCCCTGCTTATTATTTCAGCAAGACAATGGCAAGCCACATTCTGCACGTTACAACAGCGTGGCTTCGTAGTAAAGGAGTGCGTGTACTAGACTGGCCTGTAAGCAGTTCAGACCTGTCTCCCATTGAAAATGTGTGGGGCATTACGAAGTGCAAAATATGACAACGGAAACCCCAGACTATTACGTAACCGAAGTTGTGCATCAAACTAGAATGGGAAAGAATCCCACCGACAGTCCCCCTCCAAAAGTATTGAACGGCAAGGTCAACTCCTTTGTTTTTGTTGTATATTGAAGACATTTGGGTTTCAGATCAAAAGATGAATATGAGAGGTCAGAATTCCTGATTTCATTTCATGGTATTTACATCTCGATGTGATAAACACCTCAGGTCAGATCACCTTTTGTTTGAAGCCACCCACTTTTCAAGTGAGCAAACGTATTGGAACAGACATGATTAAATTAACTTGTAAATGTTTTCCCTTTTGGCTTCACCATCCCTCCACTAAGTTCCATGAAAAGATGTTTGGTAGTGTGTGTGTAAACCAGACAGACACACGAATTGCAATATCAACGTAACCTACGACTAGTCATCTGGATGAATGTTTTACTAGCAGCTACGCCTGCAGACTGAAGGAGTCAGTAGCTCCAGATGGGGTCAGAAACCGACACACTCCCCCCTGGGAAACAATGGTGTTGCGTTACACTATCCCCCACCCCATCTTTCCCCCCTCTATCTCTCACACACACACACACTGTACACTCTCAGGGGACATAAACACACTCAAAGCCACATTAGACTAATAAAAGGTATAAAGTGTTTCAAAAACATTTCAGACAGCTGTAATGTCTTTCAAACGTTCTTTTATTGTATCTACCCGCATTTCTTTTCATAACCAATGTATTTGTTTTGTTAGCAGCTGGTATGGGTAACTATGTAATCAAATTAATGTTATGAAACTAATAAAGATTTGCCCTAAGACCTATGGCAAAATATAGGGGTTTTGCTTTATTTTCCTGCAAGAAGAATACAGCCAACCTGTTGACAGGTTGATGTGTCACTGCGAGGGGGGTTATAGTTGCACTCACCATCACCTGTGCTGAAACATAGGTTACAGTATTTCTTTTTGTACCATTTCCTGCTGAATGTTAGTGCCTTTTGTTTGATATCTTCTTTCATTAGCATTGATATGCCAACATTCCTGAAGTACTGCTGAATGTGAGAGTATGCTCGCTCGGGCACAGAATGATTTACTTGCATTCTTTCGGTGCCATTCTTATCTCGATCGACCCTCTCTGGCATTTGCCCCGTCCCTTAGATCCGTCAGATACAGCCGCTGGAAATTCACTCTGTCTGTTTGAAGCACACTGTACTAAGCATTGTCCTTCGTGTACTTCAACAGATCAGATTTTATGAAGTGAAATCTAAATAAATATGCATATGTCCATAAAGACAGTCTTGCAACATGTAATCAGTCTCCTTTTCATGGTGACTGCGGCACATTAAAATGACCGACACTCAATTCAGTGACGCTTGCATGTGTTTTCTTTGTCTCGTCTCATTTTTCAAGAGGAGCAATAATGAAGGCCACCTGTCTGCCGGGTGGAGCCATGGCATTGAAAACATCAAGACAGAGAACTATGTCAACAATGTGAGCCCAGCTTAAGGAAGTTCCAGGTGTTGTTTAGGAACTACGGAGGAATTGCATAATGGATATCACTATTGGGGTTTTTTCTGATTCTGGTGGGAGTCCAGCCAGTGTGTGTGTGCGTGTGTTAGAGAGACATGGAGAGTGATGAGCTCCACATGGGAGTGTTTATGAAGAGGAGATGCTCAGGGTGAATTCCTCAGATAAGTGACACGAAGTCTCCATTGTGGTTGCAGAGGAGCGCAGAACCTCCCTATATGGAGAACCTCTGAAACATACACTAACACGAACAAGAGCTCACAGACTCAAGCACTAAACATGAGTACAGAGGTTTGAACTGCAGAAACAGATTCCACTGTTTGTGTTAGACAATGTTGGATGTTAGAACGTCACCACTAATGTCAACGTCTGTCACACACTATGTGATAAATCAGCTGCATAGGCACCATTCTGATGACAACATTCTTCAGATTCCTGCCTTTAATTACACTGGCACCTCTCATTCACCTCAATTTCTTTTATCCACAAACTGATTGTAGTGATTGTCAATCATCTGATCTCACTGTTTCCACCACAAACAGCCCCTACACACAGTGTAATCAACATGCCTGTGGAAGAGGAAGGAATCCTAAAAAGCAGAACACTTGGACCAGATATATTGTTCCAGTGTTATGTGTCCTCATGGCCAAAGGGGGTGGGGTGTTTTTGCAATGTGTGTGAACAGACTAAACATGTTAAGAGCCATCAAAGCAGTAGAGTGGGGAAAGAGCAGGTGAGAGCGATGTTGTGGAAGTGGAAACCTCAGTAAGGGGTTGTTACAAATATGTCAAGTCTTATGCTATTGTTAGACGGCAAGGGTTTTGCTGCAATGAGATTTTAAGCGAGGATTGCTGTATGCATCTGAGGTCTGGCAGGGAGCAACAGTAGATGTCTGGGACAAAACGATTAATGCAGACAAACATACCAGTACATTTGCATCACCTCAGTCATGCTCTGTAAACACATTTCACAATTATAATACACCAGAAAACTAGATTGAATTAGTACAGAAAGTCTTTGTAAGTCACGGTTGTTCAACTGCTATACTGTATAATTAAGGGTAAGCTATTGTCAGAGTGTACCATTGTTTGTTTAGATTGTACATATGTTCATTATTTAGCAGAAAACCTCCTGGTTCATGGATGACGTCAAATATAAAAAATATATTTCTGATAGTTAAAAAAAAAAAGATTATAAGAAGTATATTTATTCCTCTTGGAATTAGCCCCCCCCCCAAACATATTCATTGTTTTGAAGCCCTGAAAATGCCTGAAAACTGCCATTTTTGTAAGCGTGTATCCTGGTGAAAATGGGTTTTAGTACTTCCAAATACAAACCCCTCTCCCCCAAAACTCACACAGTAACCCCTCTGGAAAGTTTGAAAGCATTTGCCCCAATCCACTAATTGACACAAATTTCGGTGGACATGTCAGAATTCAGGGATGATGGTGGTGAATGCTGAGCTGAAGGATCAGAATCAGAATCATCTTTATTTGCCAAGTATGTCCAAAAAACACACAAGGAATTTGTCTCCGGTAGTTGGAGCCGCTCTAGTACGACAACAGACAGTCAATTGACAGAGACATAGACATTGACAGAGACATAGACATTGACAAAAAAACAGTCACTGAGCAATAAAGGGTTAATAGTTATCTGGTAATGCCGGTAATTTTTTTTTTTTTTTTTTGACAATTGTGCAAAAGATGCAGACTCCTCTAGCACTTAGAGCAGTTCGAATGACTAATGTTGCAATAGTCCGGTGCAATGACCATTGTGCAAAGGGCGCCGAGACTTCAAGGAGTGTATGCGGTTTAAAGTGACGAGTAGTGCGATAATCTGGGACAATGTTGGTTGTGCAAATGTTGCAGATACTCCTCAATCAGTGTGCAAATGGAGCAGATGCTACTCTGGCACGAGCGGCCAGTATTGGTCAACAACAGATATGCAAATAGTGCAGCGTGGCGAGACTACTACAGTGAGTGCACAAGTGATATATAATAGGCCCCACAGAAATGTGACAATGAACTCAAGTCAAAAAATTGCCAGCATGTTGTAATGGAATTGTAGGTTAGGTGTTTAAGAAGTTGATCGCAAGAGGGAAGAAGCTGTTGGAATGTCTGCTAGTTCTAGTTTGCATTGATCGGTAGCGCCTACCTGAGGGAAGGAGCCGGAAGAGCTGATGACCGGGATGCGGAACCCATGTCAATCATGATACACAAAGAAGTCTCTCGAACCCATGGCTGAAATTAAACAAGAAGTCACTCATTTGGGCTTAAAGCTGTCCTTTTTGGCACATCTTGTGACATCTTGGTGCCAAGGAACGAGTATGTTGAAATGAGTTGAGGAGCTTTATTTAGACAGCATATTGTGGCATCTGTAGACAATTACAACATTTTTAAGGGGAACAAAATTGCTGGCAGATTTTTGCTATTCACGGCAGGACTCGGTCACACTGTATATCCATTTTAAAGGTGGCAAATATTACAATTTCTCTGTCCCTGCCACTGTTGTGTATACAGATCAAAATATTGTGCTACATTCCACATTTGAAAGTTTACCATGTCCCATTAATTTCAGCAAAAGCACATTGGCATTTTTACAGTAAGATGCTTTTAACACTGAACAATAAAGACTCGTAATGTCGGATTAGAATTTTTACAGCACGTGTTAGCTGAGAACATTCATGCATCTTTTGCATGTGCACAAGCTTCTTATGTAGGGTCACTGCAAAGTCAGCAGGTAACTGCCCAGCCGATTTATGAAGGATAACTCTTTGTTATTTTTTGGAACTACATTTATTGGGAATCTTTGTGGGAGGTTGAGTAATTCCACACATGCCTAGGCACAGCATCAGGGCAGCTCTCCAGCCTTCTCTCGCTTCCTCTCCAATTTCCACTGAGCATCAGCTGAGTTGGCTGTTTTTGCTAAGTAGTGCAGAGGGAAGCGGTTTCTCCTTCTTTGCCTCTGTCATGTCACTGAGAGTTTGCAGTGATGGAGCCTTGACCTGCTTTGCCTGACAGTAAAGCATCACAAATTCAAAGTGTGGGATCTTAGTCAACTCCCAGTGCTGAGTCATTCAGCCTATTCTCCCTGGTATTAAGTCTTGCTAAGAAACCACCAGGCCAGCTTGGCAGATGAGACCAGCCAGAAGCCATGGTTATTGTTAAAAAGTTATATCAAAAATATTTTATTAATTCTGTCATTTGTCTTTCTTTTTCATACTGTATGTGGAGTTTTGACTTTTAATGCCTACGCTTGCTCCTGGAAGCCAATTGTTTTTTTTTTGTTTTTTGTTGTTTTTTTTTGGCACAGAAAATGAGGTATAGGCTCACATCATTTGGGAATTATCTTCGTTTTCACATCTCAGACATTTTTTAGCGCTTCCCTTCACAAATACTTCTGCTCTTTGTCTGCATTTACACTGCAGGTGTTACTTTTCCAGACTAGAAGAGGGTCCATAGTGACACGAACACTACATCGTCTTGTCAATGGTTGTCATGACCTTGATGGTAGAAAATGGCTTTTCCTGAGAGGCCTTTTCTTTCCACAGTGCAAAAGTGTGTAACATTTTACAATGGAGGGCAACAACTCTGCTAATGAGTAGCACAAAGTCTTTCCCCCCAAATAAAGTCAAGTGAAAAGATAATAGTGTGATACATAAAAGCAATAATCATTGTTTGCCTGCTTAAAATGCCCCATGGATACCAAAATGTAATACATAATCCATTAATTTATGTGGAAAATAAATGAAAGACCCAGCACTTTTGGTATAGGCGCTGATCTGCATTTTCCAAGGCAATAACCATTGCTCCTTCAAAAGTCTGAGGGGGAGGGGAGGGCAAGGGATCTTGCATGTTGATTTGAACTATAAGCAGAGAGTACAAGGCAGCAAGGGGCTGCCTGTCCCTGTTAGGTGGACATATGGCAATGCCGCGGCCTGGGGCGTCATTTGGGGAGGGGGATTGTATGTACCGGGGCCTTATGTGTTTCATTTTCTGTGTTTGCGTGTGTGTTTTGCAATGAATCTGTGACAGAGTTAAGGGGCTTAATGAGGCATGCAGGGGGTTAGCAACAGAGGGAGGTCCCGGCACTCGCCCGTGGATCCTCTGTGCATTGGAGGGAGGAGTCGATTTTCAAGGCCTCGCTGCTCTGAACACAATGAGCCCCCTCCCTACTTTTCTCTGATCCCCACTTTCCATCAGTTCTTTTGTTTACCGCCTGCATATCAATTTCTCTTTCTTGGAGACACTGGTACCAAAAAAATTTCAGTCCACTTAAAACAAAAAAGAAAATATTTATAATATAAATATTGTAAGAAGCAAGAGTTTAATATGAATGTTTTAGGGTGAGCTGCGTCCTGCTGGACCCTTTTTTGTGTGTCAAATGAGCCCTTCCCAAATTTACACAAACACTTAATCTTTGTACAATGGTACATATGCTATCTTTGGGACATGAATGGGGTGGTCATAAAATAACGTGGAATCTTTAATGGTGTACACAAATAACACTTTAAATCGAGTTTCAAATGAGTTATTCTAAAAATTGATGAAATTGTTGTCAATAATCCTTTGGCTAATTTGGTAGGCCTGTGATGCAAGAGCTGTATTATGCATTCAGTCTTTACAATAGTAATAAGGCTCAATTCTGATTAAGCACACACAGATGCATAGCTGATACAAGTGCAATACTAATCATAATGTTAAATTAAAACATCTCTTCACTAAAACAAGTAAACGGTTGTAGTTGGATGTTGCTCATGACGTGTCCCCTTATATTAATTCAAGGAATGTTGTCTGGTTCTTTCTCCTCGATAATGTCAACACAACTACACAACCGCAAAAGCTGAGATGCTGATCTGTCACGGCACTTCAGAGTCCTCCACAGTTGACATGGCATGAGAAGAAGCACACAAAGAATACTCTAGAGCTGATTTGAAACAATATTCTGGTTCATTAGGTAATGAACATAATCTGCTGGAGTGGTATTGACCCTGCCATTTTTGCCAGTTTGGCATTAGCTTTTCAGGAATGCATCTACTGAGTAATTCTCCCTAGCTTTATGCCGCACTGACACATGTCAGTCAGTGTAGTGGCACACACGCTTATGCAATATTTACACTGAATCGCACCTTTGCACCAACACTTGATCATAAGTTGTTAAAAAATAATAATCAATATACAGTATGTTTATTTTAAAGAGGGATACCTATGGCATGTTAGCATCACTTTCAGGTTGACCACAAGAATTATGGTGACTTGTTTTCATTTGTCCTGCAACAGCAGGACTGTATGTGAAATGCTTGAAGCTGCTATTTCTAGTTGGCTGCTGAGAGAGACTTTCCCACCAGCCATTTCCCTCTTGGAAATGTCACTTTCCATTTGAATACAAACTAAAACTAATCAGTAGTATGTATATATTCAAAGAATGCATGCTGGCCCGTTACTACTTGTGTGTGTACTGTGTGAGTGGAGCCTGACAGGCATGTTTTTGTGGAATGTGGGAGGGAGGAAGCTGGAGCACCCGGAGAAAACTCATGTTCAGCGAGAGCTGAGATTCCAACTCCAAACGTGTGCGGCAGACACGCTAACCAATAGGTCACCATGCTGGCGAGTGGTAATTAAAGAATTTCAAACTCTAATTTACTTTTTTAGATGTATTTACATAAAGAAGCATAACAAATATGTGTGACGTGTACATATGAACAATATGCGGCGCCCCTAGTACACTTAAACACAGAAATCAAGTAAGATATTCAGCTTTAATAGGTTGGTTGTTATCTTCAACATGCATTCTTGCCGGATCCTGGTTAGAACTCATCTTTTTTGTAACTTTATATTTGTCTCCATGTTTTCTCATAAATGTACAGTACTGTACACAAGGGTCGTAATCTTTCTGCAACTTCCTTTTTCCGTAGTGCATGTTTTCATTCCATCAATTGTTATTTGCCCTCCCCCTTCTCAGCATCTATCAAAGGTTATATAATTTCAAGTATAAATAATTCACTAGGGGTTGTGCGGCCAGTACAGAGTGCTTCTCTTCAAAGCAAGCAGCAGCTTTGTTACTAGAGGAACAGTGAAGGTCATCTCTTCACTGTGGACTCCTCTGCAGATAGTTATGGTGACTGCAGCTGAAACAATGTACCACAGGAATGCTGTGAGGGAGAAACTGTAGATTACATGCCTTTTTAGGATAAAACACATCCGATGTAACTTGTTGGCTCGAGACACTGTTCAAGAAGTCATGTGATGACAAATTTTAGGGCAAATGGGGCAACACAGAAAGGCAGGAGCTGGGACTCATTTGAACTCAGAACATTCTTTCTGTGAGGCAGCTGTGCTCATCACTCATCCACTGTGCTACCAAATAATATATTACTCATTCATTCATTTCCCATACCGCTTACCTTCACGAGGGTCGCGGGCGTGCTGGAGCCTTTCCCAGCTATCTTCGGGCGAGAGGCGGGGTACACCCTGAACTGGTCGTCAGCCAATCGCATAGAAACAAACAACCATTCAAATTCACACTGACGGGCAATTTAGAGTCTTCAATCAACCTACCATGCATGTTTTGGGGGATTTGGGGAGTACCCGGAGAAAACCCACCCAGGCACGGGGAGAACAAGCAAACTCCACACAGGCGGGGCCGGGATTTGAACCCCGGTCCTCAGAACTGTGAGACAGATGTGCTAACCAGTCGCCCCCCGTGCCGCCTAATAATATATACATGATAATTAAAACAAGGCTTGTTCAAGTGAACCTTGACAGTGCTCAGCCCTCTCTCCATACACCAACTGGTCCATCAATGCTGTCTTCATCTAAAATGATTTGATAATGATAACATTTTCAGAATTGTTTCAAGGATCATTCCAAATAAGGTTTGGACAGTGACAAGAGAGATTAAATCAAAAGGAACAATGAATGTTAGACTACATGTTTACTACAAGTGTTCTTTGCTTTTGGGTTTGAATGTTAAAGCACAATGGAATATGAGTCCTGGCTTTCACTTTGGAGCTTCGTACGAGAACCAAACCTAACCCAAAACCTAAACTGCTGCTGACCCGAAACGAAAAGTGCAATGGCATCAAACTGCTCTTTAAAAAAGCAGTTTGTAAATTAGCAATGCAACAGTGTATGTGCTAGTTATGATGGCTACACTTGCAACTACTAAAACTTGGCATTTTCTCTCAATAAGAATTATCCATAGAATATTTAGTAACCAGCCATACATGTTTATGAAGAGACACACAGTGCACAGAAAAAGAGCCGCTCTTTATAAAGTGCTCAGTCAGCGCAGCAGCTGCATCAGCAGAGTGAGACAGAATAGAAAGGAGTGTCTTTGTTTGCTCGCTTGTGTGTGCGTGTGCACGTGTGCGTGTGGGTGGCACATATGAGGAGTTAAGGGTGATGGGGATCTTGGAGCAGACAAAGGGGGGAATCACAGCTCCACTCAGCATCCATTAGACCAACCCCATGGATCAATATTGATCCCTACTACCGCAAGCTCGGTCTAATCGTCTCCTGCCTGCCCTGGTTCAATGACAGAGCATTAGTGCACATGTCCAAATGGACTGAAGGATGCGAGTGTGAAGCACAGTCAAAAAAGCTGAAAACGAGAGATAAAGCGGTTTAAAAGATTTACTGGCACAAAAGTGTGGGAAGGACAACAAGGTTTGCAATGTGTATAAGGCATGCCCTAAAAACTGTTTCTTATGACATGATTGGATCAGCTGCGGTCTTCTAGTCACTGACTCAGCACATCTACCCCTTACTCACTCTTTTAGCAAATATAAAGGGAAAGAGAGAAAGTCTTTGCAAAGCCGTCATAAGTAAAGCTTAGAATGAGTGATTGTGTGCTGTGTCTGTTGTTTGGTTTTGGTCTTGCTGTCGCTCTATTTGTCTGTACTCCTTTGGCAGCCTCTTGCTTGAAAAAGAAACAACAATGCGCTGTGACCAGGGAAGATGGAGACATTTTGAGTCTGATCCTTCTTCCTTCACATGTTCACATCCTCCAGACACCATAACATTCCTTCCATGAAGAGTTGTTTTTCAGCCATGATATGATGATATGGATATGGGGAAGGTGTGTAAACTCAATATTGCCCCAGAGAAGACTGTCGTGAGCTTCAGTGAATTGTTTCGACTCTTTCACGTGGAATTTGCGTGCTCTGCAGCTTTTACATTCTCAGGAAAAAAAAACACCACACGGGGACAAAAAGTATTTGGAACACTTGGTCATTAAACCTGCAGGAAGTAAAATGGAAGAACATATGGAGTCAATCCCAAAGGTACATGATGGAGCTGAGTTTGGGCCAGTTCTTCCGCAGCAAACACATCCGAGCATGGCTTTGTGGACATGCTTTGTGCACAAGGGCATAGTCATGCTGGAACAGAAAAGGGCCCTCCTTAAACTTCATAGTTGTAATAATAGATTGTTGGTGAGGCAAACAATTAAGACTCAGGGAACCAGGAGGTCTGGACTTACACGACTGATTCATTAATAAATGTCTCAATAAGTTTGTCCCAAAAGTGTGTTCTCTAAAACATGTCTGCACTTAATCCATTGTGATGATGCAAGATTGATTCTGCTATGAATAGTCAAATCTGTAACCTCGTCTTTCGCGCATTCAGTGGGGAACTTTTGTGACCCTGACTGAGCAAGGCTATTTCTAGTCAGAGCCGCACATTCGCAGTCTTGTGGTTAACGGTTTGTTAGCCATTCCGACATGAACGGTGAATTTCTTCATGATTGTGTCCCTCGTGTGTCATTGAATACACTGAAGCCGTTGTTACTTCATAATGTCAGGAATTTTCCACGGGGTGTTAGGTTAAAATTATTGTTCATTAATGTTGGTTTCCACCCGTTCGGCATAAATTTTACATTGTAACTCGATTATACATTGTCAGGCAATCAATCATTACAGAATTCTAACAATGAGTTGGTTAAAAGGACATAAAGATTGGTGCAGAAAGATAAATACTCTGAGTAAACTACCTTGTTGGTACCCCACACTGGTCACTGACATAACTTGAAATTGACAAAAGTAAGAATAAATACATATTTACTGAATATGAACTAGCAGCACGATGACATAGTGTTTAGCCGTTTCCGTGTTCTCCAAGTGCTTGTGTGGGTTTTGTCCAGGTATTCTGGTTTCCCCCCACTTTGCAAAAATGTGCATGTTTGAAGACTAATTTGTCAATAGGTGTCAATGTGATCGTGAATGGTTGTTTACCTACACGTGCCCTGCGAGTTGTGATCGACTAGCGACCAGTCCAGGGTCTACCTTGCCTCTCGCCCAAAGTCAGCTGGGATAGGCACCAATTTAACCGCAACCCTAATAAGGACAAACGGTATAGACAAGCGGTTCTCAAACTTTTTAAACAAAGTACAGCCTAAAAAAAAAAGTACTTGGCACTCTAAATACCACTGTTTAAAATACAGTGGCGTAGTGGGCCTCTGTTTTCTTCAAAAATGAGACAGAGGTTTTATTCCTAAAAAGTATATGTATTTATATTATTGCCACTGTAACATTAGGCACTGTTTGTAAATAAACACTGCGCTTAAATATGGGAAAATGACAAAAAGTCTGTACCCAAATACTGATCCAATTAAAATGCAGTGATTCCATTAAAAATGTAAAAGACAGATCTTGGAGGTTAAATGCAAATGTAATTAACTAAAAAGTTAAATACAACTGAACTATACATAGGCAGTGATTCTTTCATGCCCCTCTAGAGGGAGTACGCATATCACTAGTTGTATGCATACTACACTTTGAGAAACAATGGTATAAAGTGAAAATGTACTTGTGAAAATTAGGCATTGTTTGTTTTTACGTGGTACAACAGAATTATTTTCTTTAAAAAGAGCTAATGAAACTGGGCTGTAATTTGTTGCACAAACCTTTGAGGCAATCACTGCAATAAAACTCTGTAACTCTTGATGAGCCTTCTCCACCTGTCAACAGATATTTTGGCCCGCTCCTCCAGAGAAAACTGTTCCAGCTGTCTCAGGTTTTCAGGGTGCCTTCCCCAGACTGCATGTCCAGTTTCCATTTTTTGTTAGCCATTCTTGGGGTGTTTTTAGCTGTGTGGTTTTTTTTCTTCTTTATCTTGATGGCAGACCAATGACCTGAGGCTGAGACCTAGCTTTCTAACACTGGGCAGCACAATTCACTCCAGAATGCCTTGATAGTGTTGAGATTTCATTGTGCCCAGCCCACCACAGATTTAAGACACCTTGTGCCATATGCAGCAAGCAGCCCCAGACCATAACCAACCTCCTCCATGTTTCCATGATTGGTACCCTTGAGTTAAAGAAAGAGAAACACATTGAAATAACTTGGAACTCACAAAACTGGACTTTAATTGCCAAGATGTGTATTTACAAACCACAATGGTTCTGGTGTGGCCAGCACCAGAACTTTTGACAAATCTCATCAGCTTTATGTTTACAGCAAAAATGAAGGATACAAAGAAAAATACACTGTAGGTTACCTTCTGTGAAACATGGTGGAGGTTTGGTTATATTCTGCGTGACAACAATTTAGCATTCGTACGTCAAGTTTAAATTCTCTTCCATCAAGAAAAAAACACATTGAAAGAATCCCTAGTGAATTGGTGCCTCGTACAGTTCCTCATCAAAGAGCTGCTTTGGATTTAGTTCAAGGTTCTTTTTGCTTCTCAGAGCATCAGCCAGAGTTGGCTAATGCCCGCAGGCTGAGAAAGAAGCTGGAAGACAGTCTGCACTTTGTGCAGGCCTTTGCGTATAGAGCACATAGTGTTGGGGTAACCAGGCAGTGCAGCTGGCCTTTTGGCCTTTCACAGAAGCAAGTTTAAATCTACAGCCAAAGGACAAGAGCCCTGTTCACCCATTTAAAAAGACATAAAGAGAAAAGATAAGACAGAAATGTAGGGATTTGTTCTTTTAGACAAAATGTAGACTGTAGACTAGACTTATGAATACACTAGTGATCATTTCTGCATTGTATATGATATGATATAAAAATACATGTTGTATGTATGCTCAAACCATTTAATGATGCCTTTTCTAGCATTAACTATGCTTGCAAACAAGAGAACTTCCCAATTAGTTTGACATATTAGGTGAAATTATTTTTTTAGTGGCCAGTGACAAAGTATTCTTTAAAAAAAGAAACATTTGGAGAAAGAGAAGGACATGTTTGTCCTCCCCAGCCCCCATGAAAGGCCTCCCTACAACATTCCTTTCATAAATATGCAACACCAGAGGGTTTGTTTGTTTTTTCCCCCCAAGAAGCTGGAGAGAGCTGGAATATCGATGGGCCTAGAAAGAAGCTATTGGAGGTTTTCATGATCCCTATCAGACCTCGTCCTATATGCTCTGACCCACGGTTCAGTAGTTTGTTCAAGGTTGGGTGACCACCCCTCTCCTCCCACCTCTCCTCCAGTTCACACACACATGCGTACCCACCTCCCAACTGTCCACACACCAGCGTGCACACACATGCACAAGGCTAATTTCATTGACTTCCCCATGCTATTTTATGTACGTTAGCATCTATGTGACAATTGGACTTCTGACAATAGTGTGAAAAGCAGATTGGGCAACATCCTAAAACCCTACGTGCATGGGCAATATATAAAAAAAAAATGCACATCGTAGACGTCTAATGCCTTATTTGAATCCGTGATACAGTGTAAATGTACCTGACTTTCTTTTCTGGGTCTTTAGAATCATTAGAGCACTCCCTTTCATCATTGAACCCCCCCCCCCCCCCCCACACACACAAATTATTGCATTCTTGCTCTGTCTCCGTTAGATCCTTGCCAGCATGGAACTGTGAGTTGGCTAAACTAAAATGGCACACTAACTAACTAAGGCATGGTGACATACAAGGTGTGTCAGAAAATTTCCAGGACTTGTGTCACAAAGGATACATGTCAAACCCAAACTACAAAGTGGGAATTTTCCATTTAGTGACGATAAACAAAGATCAACCAGCACGTCAACAAAGAGATCCCGCAGCGTTTGCTTTGTTCAGTGCACGAGAGCTGCTGTAGGACAACTCGGGGCTGTTTCACTGTGACAATGTCCCTGCTCACAATGCACTGAGCATCCAAAAGTTCCGAGCGGAGAAGAACATGGCCGTGTTGGAGCAACCTCTCTACTCAACCACCCAAGCTCAATCAAGGGGACCCATTTGAAAAAGGTGGATGAAATCAAGTTGGCTCTGACAACGAACCTGCTGAGGATCCAGGAAGAATTCTTCCCGGAGTGCATGACCGCATGGCAGAGAAAACTGTTAAATTGCTTCAGACTCTAGGGGGGATTACTTAGAAAGGGAAAACTTGTAGGTTGTAATTTGGATTGGAAATATAACTTGTGTGACACCAGTCCTGAAACCTTTCTGACACACATTGTACAAGATGGAAGGCTATATGCAGGAACAATAAACCTGAAATGTGAACTCCTTAAGAGTTTCCACATGTACGCTGTACACCAAAAAATAGAAACACTGACTTTACTAAATAAATATTTTGTCAACTGTTTCCACGCAACCCCGTTTTGGTAGATTAATGCAAAATATTATGATGATTCAACATTTTTGTGTTCAATTCCCAAATACTGTACATGCATGAGACCAAATATTAAGTAAAGTTGAGTAAAACTTGAGCCCTCAATAGACAGCCCTGTTGCACAGACCACAATATTTGCAGTGAGCAGGGACCAACAGGACGTTGCTCTTATTATGTGAATAATCAGCCAAAATCTGACCTGCATTGCAGCTAGTAAGGTTGTTGATCTCAGCAAGTACTTTTAATGTTTAGTATATTATGTACCTTTGTTGTTCTGCAGCGATATGCTATTGAACCCTTTATATTCAGTAATCACTTGCAAGAGATTTGTTTGAATACATTTGCATTAAATTCCCTGATGCAAGAGCTAATTATGTTTAATGCTGCAAAAAGCATGGACAGACAAGAAGCTCACTGTAGGCTATGGCAATCTTTTTATTCTCTGTTCAACCATTTTAAATTTAACAGATCTCACAAGTCTCATTTGTTATAAAAGGCCAAAACATTGTGTGGCTCTGCACATTGTAATAGAAAGAATATATGAAAGTCAATTAATATTGTCATATTAATCGGGCTCACACACAGATTTAATCATACATCACTCATTAATAACATGTCTATCGTTTGTCCACAATATTCGCTCAGGTGTGTCGTTTAACTGTATTGACTCATGCCTGAAATTCTAAACTCAAGTTGTACTTTCATCTTACCTGCTATCTACCCTCGTTCCGTCTATAATCATGTGACCGCATGTTTTTCATTTTTTGCTCAAAACTAAATAAATCATTGCCTGAGTTACCATGAAAAACACAAGCATTATTTCGACATTTCTGAAAGTCTTGCTGCTTTTGTGATTCCTTGGCGCCTCTCTCACATCTCACTGGAAGATTTGTCAAAATTCACATTAAGTTGAAAGATCAGGCTTCCTCAGTGACCTCAGTACTCAAAGCCTCCACAATGTCAGTGACGGCCTCTGGGGCTTCCTGGGCATCCCCAGTCAGGTTAACGTCCGTTTTCAGTTCAAAGTCACTCAGCTTCTTCACAGGTGACTCCACTGACTTCTCAATACCATTAACACATTCCTCTGGGTGTGTGGAGACTGTGCGCTCTCCATTCACAACCGGGAGTGCCGCTACTTCCACCACATCCTCTGTAAGAGGAGCGCTCTCCGTATCACCATTTTCCATCTTTGTTTCCACCACACTCTCTGGAAAAGGCACATTTTCCACAGAGGTTTCAGCAATCACATCAGATCCTGCAGGTTCTGCTATGTCTGGTCCAGCTGATTCATCATTTGAAGGCATACATTTGTTGTTGATTTCCTCAGCATCCACAGTCTTATGTTCCATGCTGTCATCTGTGGCCACTGTTGGATAAGGCTCATCTTCTTGACCTTGTTCCTCAGCTGGAGGTTCCTTTGTGTCAACCTCCTGTTCTGGCTCTGGTTCGTTCTCTGTCACTGATTCTGTCTCGGGTTTTGTTGCCTGCTCTATTTCAGTCTCCAAAATTGTCTCTTGCTCTATTACTGGTTCAGCCAGTGGTTCAAATTCCTGAACAAATGGAGGTGGGGCTATCTCCTCTGAAATGTCCTCGGGCTCTGTAAGAGTCACTAGAATGGGTTCTGGCTCTTTGAGTGACTCCTCTGGACTGGCAGGAACAACGTGTAGTTTTTTCACAGTTTCTTTAGCTGGAGAAGGTTCTTCGATAGGTTCGGGTGCAGCTGCAAACTCTGGTTCTGCCTCAATTGTTACAGCCTCTTTGACTGTAGCTTCTTCTGGTAATGGTGATGTTGCCTCGGATATTGCAGCGGGTTCTTCTAGAACTGGAACTGCCTCCTCTGGTGCTGTGGTAGGTTCTTCTAATACCGCAGCTGCTTCCTCTTGAACTGGAGTGGCTTCCTCTGTGCCTGCGACTGGTTCATTTGGTATTGAAGCCACGTCTTCTAGTACTGAAGATGATTCCGCTGTAATTGTAGCTTCTTCCTCTTGTTCTTCTGATACTGGAGCTGCATCTTGTTTGAATGCGGCTTCTTCTTCTTCTTGAATTGGAGCTGCATCTTCTTTGACAACGATGGTTTCTGTTACTGGAGCTGCTTCTTCCTTGACAATGGCTGGTTGTTCTGGAACAGAAACTACCTCGTCATTGACTACGACTGTCTGTTCTGGAACTGGAGCTGCTTCTTCCTTGACTGGGACTGGTTGTTCTAGAACTGGAACTGGTTCTTGGTTGACTGTGACTGGTTCTTCTGGTATTACAGCTGCTACTACTGCTTGTTCTTCAGGTGGAGCAGATTTAGACAGTTCAGGGTTTTTTCCTGCTTCAGTTACTACTGCAACAGCTGATCCAACAGCTTCCTCTTCCCCATTGCCCGATTCAGTTGTCACAGGAGCTTCTGTGGGTGGTGCTGCATCATCTTCTTTACCAGACTCCTCGGCACTTGCAGCTGGTGCTGCAGTATCATCCTTTTTTTCTTTGGGATCACTCACATCATACCCCTTCTTCTTCTTGCTCAGTTTCCCTCCCATGGTGTCACCTATGAGAAGAGTTGATAAAGATTAGGACATTGCATAATCTTAGAACATGTCTTAATTTGATTTTAATTAAATAAACCCATAGCAAGACATGGATAATCACTTTCATTTGCACTGGCAAATTACATAATTCAATTCAACTGACCAACATGAGTTTCAACACAGAACTCTCTTGACATAAGACTCATGACCAGACACAAGTAACAAGTTGTACCTTTAAAAAAAAAAAATGAATAAAAATCTTTTTCACCCGATTTCGAGCAACTGAAAATCACGCCAATTTTTCAATCACATCTTCGGATCGAGACATTCCTATAATTGGCATTTAGTTGTGTTCAATAAATGGAATAGGGATCAAGTCATTCAATTCTTCTTTGTTGTTAAAAGTAAATTTGAGATTCCGCTTTTATATTTCAAGAAAAACGACAACAACAACAAAATGATCAATAGCAAACAAACTCATGCAGCTTACTATTTTGTCTTTTGTCGAAGGTGCTTTGGTCCTGCACCTACAACAGGGAATTTGATGGCTTTTTTAACAATAGTTTCATCATTGTAGTTGCACTAGAGCATTCTACAGTGGTTATTTATGACGACACATTCTATAACAGTCTTTTTCAGTGGGGATTAGATTAGTACATAACACAGATAGTGTGTGAGAGGAATGAGTGTACAATGAGGATATATCAAGGGCAGCAGTTGATTACGACACAATCGGACTTCCTTTCAGAATAAAAAGGGAGAACTATGAGTTTTCTTTCATTTTGCTGGCTGTTTTTTAGCTGAGTTAGAGAATAAATCAATGTGTTTGAAAATGTATACCTAAAAACCTGCTGCAGATGCTAGGGTCATAGAAGCAAGATATTTGATTTGATTTGATTATTCCAACCAAAGATGATAATATATTGCAACCATCCTTATGTTATAAAACAAGACATACAGAACCCCAGGTGAGGGCAACATGTGGGTATGGGCACCAAAGTGAAAGACCAAGGAACTGTCCTTAGTGCTGCAGTGGAGCAATGAAGCCATAACGTGGCCACACAGCACTGTGCTGGGGAGTGGCTGCAAATCCATTTCACCTATGACCACTCCCCACTACGCCATTTCAGTAAAACTGTCTTGTGTCTGCTTTCAAACCACTCTATCTGGACCAAGTTCATTTGGGTTATTTCTTGTTGACCGGTCTCCACGTTAAATCGTGAAATTAAAAAATAACATTTTGTTGATAAAACAGAACGTATGTAGTCAGTGACATTTATATCAAGGAAATATAATGAGCGTGGAACAAAGGAGGTGAGTCCTCATCACAACAAGAGAGAAAATGGGTTTAGACAACGAATTGAGTAATACGGAATTAGGAGATAACTACACTTTACATTTCCAACCACTGTCCATCCCCCACCTTTACCCACCAACGCCTCTCTCTCTCTCTCTTGCTCTACTCTTTTTGTTCACCGGTTTGAACACACACACAAAAAATATTTTCAAAGATCATATTCAGAAAAAACGAAAGTCCTCTGGTATACAACCAAATAGAAAATTGAGAAATTTGTTCCGCTTTCTCTTTTGTACATTTTTAATTCACTGGCTAGTCTTCTTAAAAAAAAAAAAAAAATAAAAAAAAATCAAAGCTGCTGCCGGTAAAGACGCACCAGAGCACACAGGCTTAACCGCAGTCTCGAGGAAAAAAAGAAAAAAGAAACCTCCGCGGCTTTATTGTTGAAATGGGAATACATTTGCATAATTTTAGAAAAAGGAATGGCGAGAACAATAGGAACTGGTAATTTCTTTCTTTCTATTGCGAAAAAAGGGGGGGGGGGGGGCGACGTATCTCGATTGAAAAATAACGTATTTGTAAAAACAAAGCATCGGTTTGACCGACCTGTACTGAGGAAAGTAATCAGTTGGTCTCCAGACTCCGCTTGAATGTGATAATAGAGGCGAAAGCCTTGGGAGTGACAGCTGCGGATTCCGGTCTTGCTCTCTGAGGGTGCAGTGTGGGTCTGAGGAGTGCCCCTCAGACATCTGTCGCGATCACAATGCAGCCTAGCCCACCAGGGCTCCCACTGCAAAGCCTCCCGGTTTTAACCCCACCTCTCCCGCACACACCCTCTCCATTGCACAATTACCGATACTGGGGGAGCAACGAGGATTATAACAAATCAACAATGGAAAATTCGCAAAACGAAGATGTGAGAAATTATATCACGGGTCCCCCTAGGGGAGTGTCATTGTAAGATAAATTATGCATGGGAGGCTATAGGGCGCCGTTTGTAAAGCAGCTCACACTGAAAATAACACCAACATTTTGTTACATTCAGCTTCAAATAGTGTTTAAGAAAATAATGGTGTGAATTTTCATGACTCACTTTTCTGCACATTTAGAATAATAATCTAAATATTAAATGTTTCACCTAAATCTCAAATCTAAATGCTAAACATATATTTCAATGTTAAATATATATGTAAATATAAGTCTTAAAAATAAATGTTAAATGTATATAAATCTTCAATGTAATTGTAAATATACATTTTAAAACTAAATGTTAAATATATATAAATGTTACATCTATATCTATATGAGCTGGTTCTCTTTTCTTCCCCCTGCTTCCCCATCTCCCGCCCCGCTATTTCCACATGACACTTCTTAATAAATGTGACATTAAACACTTCGAGTACTCTTCAAATAAAATTTCCATAACTGGTTTGTTATTTCAGGCAGTGATAATATATTTCTAAGGGTCCATTTCCCTCTATAAGAAGTTTTTAATTTTATTTTTTTATGTTGCTATTTGATGCTACAAACACAGCTTTTATTTTGGTACTTCTGTTTTTTGGCAGCGTGAATTTGCATATTAGCTAAATATTTAGTTCGACCCGAAGCATTTACATTTAGCATTTAACATTTATATTTAGATTTAACATTTAGTTTAAAGATTTATATTTAAATTTACATTTAAGATTTATATATATATATAGAGAGAGAGAGAGAGAGCGAGAGAGAGAGAGAGAGAGAGAGAAAGAGAGATTTCAGATTTTTATATATTTAAGACTTGAATTTAAGATTTATAATTAGATTTATATTTAACATTTAGATATATAGTTAACATTTAGATTTAAGCTTTTATATTTAGCTATATATTTAACATCGAAATATATATTTAACACTTAGACTAAAGATTTAGGTGTAACATTTAATATTTGGATTTAACTACAAAGTTGACAAATATTGTTCAAAATGTGCAGAAAAGTTACTCTCGAAAATTCACATCAGTTTTTTAAACACGTTTTGAAGGTAAATGTGACGTGATTTTTGGCATGAGCAGCTTTACAAACGGCACCTCATAGAGAGGCATCATGTCAGTGAAATCTCAGTTACTTTGTAAACAAATATTAATAGTGATAGTCGCAACATGTTTTTTCAAATACTGTAGATATGCCCTGAATATGCAGAGCTGATATCCACAATATGTATAAGTACAGGAATATTATAAAATAAGGTAGCACCAACATTAATCACACAGGCTAAGGTAGATAAAGAGGATATTAGGTGTGGGGAAACTGCTAATAAAAGCATGATTGTTTTACAGCATTTGGTCACTTTTGACCATTGAAAAACTTAATAAAAGACAAAAACAATAATCCGAATATCCGAACTAATGTATTCGACTGTCTCGCAAAACTCTAAACTAGACTGGGTTGTATTGACAAGGATCGCATGGCTCCTAGAGCTGGTTAAATTACACGAGTCTTATTCAGAGCCTGTAAAATATTTGTTTTGACAATATTTAAATGTCATTGCTAGATTTATGAACCAGTTGCTACATTTTCTATGGATAAAAGCAGTCAGGGAATATTCTTATATTGGGACATAGCACCCTCACCTGTAAGCACAGCACAACACATGGTTAAGCAAACACTTAAAAATTCATAGAGAAATTAATAATGTACTAATTTAGTTTAAACCTGTTTTCACTCATGAGGTTTTGTCTCATTCCCCCAAACAGAAACAAATCAGTCAGTGTGACCTTAATTTGAATATTGAAAACCTAAACCATATGATCTGCACATTCTTGTTAGCCCTGGGTCTTGGACTATCAATTGTGATGCTGATATCTGTGTCACAGATGGAACAAAGATTCAGTTTGTGAGCAAAAGAAAACAAGAAAACAAGATCAATTTAGCATGTTATCCTTGCTGGATTAAATCAGAGCTCGGCAGTGACAAATGGCCAGCAGCAAGGGCTGAGTTTCACATGATGCAAATGTTCTGGAATGCAATCCCAGGAGTTGAACCACAAACCCTGTCTGCCACTCTGCTCCTACAAACATGGGAGTCAACATGTATGCAAAGATCTTGGAAATTCCCTTAGAGGTCCCCTTCCATCAACATCCATTTTTTTTCTACTATTTTATGCATAACAGGTCAAAATGAGTCTAAGACCTGGTTTAAGTTTAACATCTATGCAGTTTGTCGATTGAATGCAAATGACAATAAAAGCATAAGGTATGCAAAATGACCAGATCAGATTTCCGTGTATTTGTGCTGTAGAAAGTTGACTCATTATTCAAGTACCTGCCCATTTCATGGTTGCTACATGCCCACTCTCAGGAAAAACTGCTCAATGGCAACGCAGCTGGGTCTTGTGCAAAGCTTAAACTTCACATCACCTGCCAAACTCTGAGGATTGAGAAATAAATGGCTTCAATTTATATTTGGAGAAAATCTATAAGCTTTCACACAATGGTGGAAGTGCATTTTTGGGTTTGGAGCAAGCAAGCCACCTGGCTGGGCAGCCGCCACAAGCCACATAGAGTACATAAAAGCATACATGTGTTGTGTTTTACAGCAATATTTAAAATGTTGAATGTAACTGTGGTCACTGTCGCCAAATGTGTGTAAGAGATGAATTCCATGACACAGTTACATATAGTGATTGAATTGAATTGAAATATTCTTCACATTGATATAAAATTCCCCCCATATCAAACTAAATGAACACAAGGTCACTATAAATGCTTGGCCTGGCCGCTAAGAGCTCACCATTCGTCAACGGCCAATCAGAGTGAAGTTGTTTTCCATATTTACATTGAGGAGATGAGCGATCCAATGGGAGCAAAGTTTATTTACATGTGACAAATCCAGCAGTCTCAACTGCCAAGCGTAAAAGACCAAAGAGAAGCATTGGTAAAAAAAAAGAGCATGTTCAACCCAAATTTAAATGACATCAAAGACTAAAAAAATAATTTAAAAAAAATATGAAGGAGACCTTTAATACATTAGCCAAGTGTCCACAGTTTGCTATGATCAAGATCTAGACATGATTCCCAACGAGGGTTCTGTGGCACCATAGTGTGATCATCGAGGTGCTGCAGAAATTCATCCAATTTTACTTAATTTGTCTTAAAAATTATTATTCACCAATTACCAATATACAGTATCTTTGTTCAACTATCAATGCCAGTGATGTATAGTGACAGGTAGAAACATAAATGCTCTTAAATAGCAAAAGGTACAATAGACCTGTGTCGTCTCCACCTGGTGCCATTCATACAACAGAAAAAGTCATGGCTTTGTGCAACTACATCAGCTTTGAGTTTAATTAAACGCCCAGATTTCACATAATTGAGTAAGTAGATCCATCCATCCATTTTCTGAGCCACTTATCCTCACAAGGGTCGCAGGAGTGCTGGAGCCTATCCCAGCTATCATCGGGCAGGAGGCGGGGTACACCCTGAACTGGTTGTCAGCCAATCGCAGGGCACACATAAACAAACAACCATTTGCACTCACGTTCACACCTAGGGGCAATTTAGAGACTTCAATTAACCTACCATGCATGTTTTTGGAATGTGGGAGGAAACCGGAGTGCCCGGAGAAAACCCACGCAGGCACGGGGAAAACATGCAAACTCCACACAGCCGGGGATTGAACCCCGGTCCTCAGAACTGTGACGCTCTAACCAGTCGTCCACCGTGCCGCCACATCATACATATGAATTAATAAATGGTTTGGAACAGGGTCGGCCCGCCCATAGGGTAGGGTTAGCAAATGCTAAGGGTGCAGTAATCCCAAGGGGGAGCCAATAATCGGGTAGAAAAAAACTTTTTTAATTGTTTTTTGGGAAAAACAAAAAATGGGGGTGGGGGGAGGGTTCACCTTCAATATAATTATATTCAAATGAAATGAGAATGAAAATATAAGCAATCAAAAAAAAGAAGGGGAGCAAGATGAACTGTACAGTACTTTGAAATCAACTCACCTTGAGGCTCTTTCTCTCTCCTAGTTTCCCTACAATGTGCAGAGCGATGCATTCAAAGCCCCTCGGAATTAACAGGGCCAGCATTAAAAACAGGATTTGTCTGATATTTACACTTTTTTGATGATCTTAAACATGAAAGTGGGGAAACTATGTCAATATATAAGAATTTGAGAAGGGGCCCAATACTTTTGCACAGCACTGTTTTTGGAATAACTTGACAACTAACTTTTAAAGTGGAAAACATAGACAACATAGATTCAAATGTAAAGAAATGCCTAATTAATATTAATACAAATAATAATAGCACACAATCCCTACTCTGCTGAGGGCAAATCTATTGATGTGACCCCCAGAGAACTTTGGAAACATATCGAGTACGGCCAAAACTGTCCAGAACACAGGAGAAAAAGAAAAATATGGAGGAAAAATGGGGGAAAGAGAGGTCAAACTGTTACTACTTTTGGTTTGTCCCTTTAGGTGTCGAAACAGCAAGTTACTCTCACGATTTGTTTGGCTGTAACAATACAGTATTGAAATGAATAAAATGTTCCATTTAAAATTTTCTGGCAAGTTATCTTATAAAAGTATTGTTAAAAACTATTTCTGTTCGACATTTTGTTAGCTTCGCCTAGGGCGCCACATTGGCTTGGGCCGGCCCCGGTTCGGAATTACAGGCATTTTGGAATTTTGTTCCCCTGAACAAAAGATGACAATGCCACCATCTACTGTATTATCCCAGCACAACAGCTATTTTGCCAAAGTCGTAACAAAAAGGATATTTCATGTTATAAATGTCATAAACAGTACAGTACATAGACTTATGAAATAAAAATAAAACAAAAGTGTTGGCAGTATTGCTTTTGAAATTCTGTCAAATTGTTGCTGACAAAGGGAGAAATGTTTAGTTGGCGCCTACGTATTATTTATAACTTTTCCCCCAAAAGGTTGGTTGTAAATTCCAACTTCAGTGGAAAACTTACACGTTACATAAGTCAGCGACGCGTCGTGACAGGCAGAAAATTAGACTAGATAGCAGAAGGTAGATAATAAAACGGTGGATCTACTTTTTGAGACATTTTGTTTAGTGGCGTTCCGTTTTTTTAATGGGGGAAAAAAAAGTGCCTCGGCTCAATAAAGGTTGACAAACACTTAATTTATGATCGCGCATTAAATATGCAACCAGTATATTTGACGAGATGCCCCGCCCGAGAAGAGACTCCGGCGCGGCGTGGCTTCCGAAGAATGAAACGTACCTTTGGCCACTTGGACGAGGGCGGCGCTGGTGGTGGCCAAGCAAGCAGCAAGGCCTCGCTTTTGTGCTCGTACAGAGAGAAGATGGCTCCCGTTTTGGAGAAGCAACTCCCGGGCGTAGCCGGAGCGGCAGGCGACAACATCAACGACGAGGAAGAAGGGCTAGACCTTTGGCAAGTTCGGCTATTCTTTTAGCAGCGTAAAAACGGTTGGCTTCTGCGGGGAAAAGTAGAGTCGCTTTGCTTTGTCGACACTGTTTGCTTCTCAGTCAACACCGGTCCGGCTAACAGTAGCGTTAGCAAAAACTGAGGCTGGGCGACTAGTTTGCTAGCGTTCTTTGTGATTATTGAGTGTCTGTTGAAGAGTTTGAAAGACTTTCAATTCTCATTCACACATATACACAGACACACACACACCCATATAGATATATATATCTCTATATATATATAGAGATATATATATCTTTTGAATCCCGCAGTCAAGTCTGACACCTATCGCTTGTTATCGGGTGTTTTTAAATGTTATGTCAAGTCACAGCTAGCTAACTGCTGTCACTTTACTATGGGATACAACAAGCTAACAGGAACCTTCAACCTAACCCCTTAAAAATCAGTATAAACGAAACCGTGAATTTCAGAAGAACTTTAACAAGTGTCTGTGTCACTGTGTCATGGCCACTCTGTCTGCTTTCCACTTCACAATTACTTATGTCAACAAACAGAGATGACATCATTTCAGCTTTTTTTAATTGCACAGTTTAAGAACAGTGAAAAAGGGTCTTCTATCAGTCTAGTTATGTGTAAGTTATGTTGATTAGCTTTTTATTTTTTTTATTAATATTGACAGAAACTATGTAAAAGTCTGCTCTCCTCACAATGTAACCCATATGTAAAAGTCTGCTGTACTCACAATGTAACCCACGTTTCTCCTCCTGTCTAATAGGACCTCAATACTGAGTGATGTGTCTACCCGTTCAAGTTCAAAATTGCCATCAGGAAAAAACATTCTGGTATTTGGTAAGTGTTTATGAAACCTCCAGTGTGGAAGACTGAGATTTCTTTGAATTGTGTTTGCGGTTGTCAGCACTGAATGGAGTGGAACACCGTTTGCCTTGCTGGTTTAGCTGAGCTTCCTTCCATGCAATTAAATGGATACAGGCCTACTGTGAAATATTTTGTATAATGTTAAAGAGATCAGGTATTATACAAATAAATTTACTGCCATGATTGATCTCTCCTTCATTCATTAAATAAGTTAACCGATGGTAGTGTTGTCTCTTAGGGGAGGATGGATCAGGAAAAACTACACTCATGTCCAAACTTCAAGGGGCTGAACACAACAAGAAAGGAAGAGGACTGGAATATCAATACTTAAATGTCCACGATGAAGACAGAGATGGTGAGTGCACCTGGTTAAGAATTGTAATCTGTAGTCATGTTAGTGGTACTTAGTGTATATAACAATTGATTAGTTTCCTTTTGCAGACCTTACACAATGTAATGTGTGGATCCTGGATGGGGACCTGTACCACAAAGGCCTGCTCAAGTTTGCCGTTTCCGCTCAGTCACTAGCTGATTGCTTAGCGGTGTTTGTTGCGGATATGTCGCGGCCCTGGACCATTATGGAGTCACTGCAGAAGTGGGCCAGTGTGCTACGTGACCATGTGGACAAACTGAAGATTACTCCCGAGGACATGAGACAAATGGAGCTCAAGAGTAAGTACCGTAATTTCTCATGTATGATGCGCACCCATGTATATTACACACCCCCCAAAGTTGACCTCAAAATTCTGGAAAACCCTTCTACCTATGTATCATGCATTTTTACAATGCATGATTTTGCTTCTACCCATATGATCAAAACATGAAATATTATCTGTATTTTGTTAGTTTTTTCAAAGAATTATTCTGAAGTTAAGCACTTTATATGAACATGCAATACTTTTTATTTGCTTGCTCTTATTTTGAAATTCACAGCCCTACTTTTATTTAGTAAATGAGAAAACACACAGTTGTGCTCATATGGTTGATTACCCAGGCATTTGTAAGATGGGTACAATTCTTTACAGAAAACATGAAGAGCCAGGCAAAACACAATTTTATTTTAATGGGATTCAAATTAAACTGTCAAGCATCTCAGAAAAGCATGATCATTAAACAAAACATAACCATGAAGAAATTAATGATTGTTGTTTTTTAGTCATCGGTCGTATTAAAAAAAAATAAATAAAATAAATTCCACAAATTCTGCCAGGGTATGTAAACATATGAGCACAACGGTACATATATGCAATCGTACGTGCCCCTGTCATATTGGAATAAAAGTGAAGGCTACACCTTTTTCATAACCTCTAGGTGGCAGTGGCATATTAGAATGAACGTGTACACCTTTCTCATTACCTCTAGGTGGCAGTGGTATATTGGAATGAAAGTGTACAGTTTTTTCATAACCTCTAGATGGCGGCATACATTCATAAAACAAAGGTTTTTTTTAATTTCCCCCTATACCTTTGTATAATGCGCACTATTGACTTTTGACATTTTTTGTGGAGAAAAAATTTGCATTATACATAAGTCACGGTAACCACTGACTTCATCTAACTGCTGACTTCATTTACACACGTTTGGCATCGTCCATCTTTTATGGGGCATAATCTTTTGTCCTGTCCGAATCTGGTAGTCATTGTGTATACTGCTTTGAAACTAGTGACAATGATTACTTATCAAGCAAACAATCAGATTTAAAATATTTTCTATCTCAACATCAGAATTATGTTTTTGAATTATCCAGTAGCGGTGTTCAGATGGACAGCACTCAATTGTTCCACCATATGTTTATGAAGAATTGCAGAAAAAAAAAATTAACACACACTTTGCTTGATTGACCTTGTATGAAAGAGCATTTGAATGATATGAGTGAAGTGGATGTAATATTACTCATTGTTGCTGCCAATTTTAGGTCATTTTCAGAAGCCCATGATCCTCAGCAGTGTGTTCTGGCCATGGGCAAGTTCTACAGTTAACAAACGAGACGTGCAGATGATCTAGTGTTAAATTTAGATGTGGTCATGTCTAGCTCATGAAGAGCTCTATTCTATTGAGAACAGATGATGCTTTTTGTACAGGTTAGTTAAGCCTTCATGGTTTTTAAGGTTTTTACTTCTCGACAGTCCATGGAAGTTGTATCATTTATGATGCCAAAACATTCATTCATTCATCCATACATTTTCCACACCGCTTATCCTGACTCGGGTCGTGGCTGTCATGGTACCTATCCCAGCTGACTCTGGGCAAGAGGCGGGGTAGACCCTGAACTGGTCATCAACCAATCACACGAAACATATAAACAACCATTCACACCTACAGACAATTTACAGTCTTCAGTTAATCTGCCATGCATGTTTTTGGGATGTGGGAGGAAACCAGAGTACCTGGAGAAAACCCACACAGGCACGGGGAAAACATGCAAACTCCACACAGGCGAGGCCGATTTGAACCCAGTCCTCAGAACTGTGAGGCGGATGTGCTTACCAGTCATTCACTATTCCGCCGCAATGTCAAAGCAATTAAATTACATCTATTAAAATGTAATAGAAATACAAACTTCCTTTTATCCATTGACTGTATAGAATTATGTTTAGTCTGTGCATGTTTCGTTAGTGGCGAAATCCCAGTTGATAATAGCTTAAATTGCTTGAAAATGTTTTCACTTTCAGCTGCATGATGATGCAAAAGCATGATTAGTGACATCACAACTAGCTTCTGGTCCATGCTGCTCAACTAAGCTTCAACCTAACATTTCTGCACACACTGTATACAGTAGTTTAGCATAGTAGTGAAACGGAGATATAAAAAAAAAATAATAAACTGATGTGATGGTCTTATACATTATTCTTCAATGTTATGATACAAAAGATTACAAGTGTTGTGCAAATACCCAATAAGGCTTTCCTAAAGGCAAAACAAAACTAAACAAAACACAGTATGTAGCATTCATTGCTAGATGATGTCTTACTGGGCATTAGAAAATAATTTGCTCCATATTTTTGAGGAAAGTATCTATTTTTCTCTGTGTTTCAACACTTGAGACCCCGCCCATAGACATGGTAAAACAGCCACATAAATAATTTCCTTAGCATGACAGCCTTGACTTGTAGTGGGACTCAGTCACATTGTACTGTATTTTAGTCGCTCTTTATGAGCGAGACTGGCAGCAAGTTTGTGCGAGTGGCTCCAATCCAAGAGATCTTGCAGCCCTCTTGCATCATGGTTCCCTGCCCTCCGACAGTAGCGTCAGGGATTCTGAATTCACTCTGTGGGCAGGACGCACTGAAAGTGGCTGCTGGATTTTTCTAGTTAAATTACAGGATCAGCTGAGAAAGTAAAGTGAAAAAGGAAGCAATGAAACATTCGGAATGAAATATTAAGATTGTATTTTTTTCTGAAAATGTGTCAGTCATTCTACTTGCATTAACTAGTTAAACTATTGAAATAATTGCCATTTTTCTAATTTCTCTGAAAGGTAATAGACCATTTACATATAAAACAGGATTGCAAAAACTTTGCTCTTCCACTTTGGGAATCTATATAAGCAAATTTCTTTTTTTTCTTGCTTTCTTGCTTCCTTGGAGTTAAATGAGTCCCACATTCTCCTGAATTCATATTTCTTCCTTTTCCATTTTATAAGATTGTGCCTGTTATATTTACTTCAGTAACAATAAGGCTTCTCTGTAATATAGAATATTTCCCTACTTGTTGCCCCACATACAAAATCCAATGTTTTAAAGTCAAGGAATTGGCACCAAAATGCAAGTTAATTTGATGTCGCAGGCTGTCCCTAGCTACATTCCAAAGCTCCTGAGGAAATATGCCAAAGCTTCCTGCATCTAAGCACACGCGCGCGCATCTTTAACAGCTGGAGTTACAAAACAAGGATGCCATATTCCTATGGATGTTTATCACAATTAAAGCTATGTCTTGGCAACAATAAATTGTCTGCCGTATTTGAAAATGTGTTTATTTTCATCCACATTCTGCTATTGTCAGTTATTTGCCATGACCATTTAATTAGCAGTATAAATATTATTGCTCTCTCTAAATTTGAGAATTGGCATATTAGCACTTTGCAAAACAGGCTGACAGTGACTTCCTCAAAGATGATGAACAACCAAAAGGATGTAAGTCAGGAATCCAGAGATGCTCAAGGATGGGGACCACAAGAACACTGCTTGCTCATATTGTTCTCTCTATGTTCGTAGAACATCGGAGTGGCGTGACAATTAAAAAAATAAAAAATAAAAAATCTCAAATATTAAAAATCTTGGATCATTGTCTATATGTTGCTCAGTCCCGACACAACTATTTTAACATCCACAAGAAAAGTTGTCACGCAACCTTTTTGATTGGCAGCATCATTCAGCCAGATACTGCACTTCCATTTACATATACAGTGGTGTGAAAAAGTGTTTGGCCCGTTCCTGATCTTATTTTTTTTGCAAGTTTGTCACACTTAAATGTTTCCCATCATCAAACACATTTAAATATTCATTAAAGACAGTACAAAATCTAGTTTTTAAATGGTGTTTATTATTAAAGGACAAAAAAAATAATAATCCAAACCTACATGGCCTGTGTGAAAAGGTGATTGCCCCTAAACCTAATAACTGGTTGGGCCACCCTTAGCAACAACAACTCCAATCAAGCGTTTGTGACAACTTGCATTGAGTCTCTTACAGCACTGTGGAGGAGTTTTGGGCCACTCAAGTTTGCAGAATTGTTGTAATTCAGCCACATTGGATGGTTTTCGAGCATGAACCGCCTTTTTAAAGTCATGCCACAACATCTCAATAGGATTCAGGTCAGGACTTTGACTAGGTCACTCCTTCAGCCATTCAGAGGTGGACTTGCTGGTGTGTTTTGGATCACGTTCATTTGCGCTTGAGGTCATGAACAGCTGGCCGGACATTCTCTTTAAGGATTTTTTGGTAGACAGCAGAATTCATGGTTCCATTTATCAGAGCGACTCTTTCAGGTCCTAAAGCAGCAAAACAGCACCAGACCATCACACTACCACCACCATATTTTACTGTTGGTATGATGTTCTTTTTCTGAAATGCGGTGTTACTTTAATGGGGTGCACACTTTCCAAAAAGTTAAACTTTTGTGTCATCAGACCACAGAGTATTTTCCCAAAAGTCTTGGGGATCATCAAGATGTCTTCTGGCAAAATTTAGATTTGCCTTAATGTTCTTTTTGCCCAGCAATGGTTTTCTTCTTGGAACTCTGCCATGCAGGTGATTTTTGCCCAGTCTCTTGCTTATGGTGGAGTCATGAACACTGACCTTAACAGAGGCAAGTGAGGCCTGCAGTTCTTTGGATCTTGTTGTGGTGTCTTTTGTGACCTCTTGGATGAGTCGTTGCTGCACTCTTCGGGTAATTTTAGTTGGCTGGTCATTCCTAGGAAGGTTCACCACTGTTCTACGGGTTTGCCATTTGTGGATAATGGCTTTCACTGTGGTTCACTGCAGTCCAAAAGCTTTAGAAATGCATTTTTAACATTTTCTCCAATGATAGCGCTCAGTTACTTTCTTTCTCATTTGTTTCTGAATTTCTTTAGATCTCGGGATGATGTCTAGCTTTTGAGGATCTTTTGGCCTACTTCACTTTGTCAGACAGGTCCTATTTAAGTAATTTCTTGATTGAGAACAGGTGTGGTAGTATCAGCCCTGGGTGTGGCTAGAGAAATTGAACTCAGGTATGATAAACCATAGTTATGTTTCAACATGGGGGGGGGGGGGGGGGGGGGTAATCACTTTTTCACACATGGCCATGTAGGTTTGGATATTTTTTTCTCCCTTAATAAAAACCTTAATTCAAAAACTGCATCTTGTGTTTACTTATCTTTGAATAATATTTAAATTTGTTTCATGATGGGAAACATTTAAGTGTGACAAACATGCAAAAAAAATAAGATCAGGAACGGGCCAAACACTTTCCCACCACTGTAAATGAAGGAAGGAATGAGGAATGGAAAGTTGCATAATGTCCTATAACAATGAAACTACAGTATTTGGTGTTGATCTTGATCATAAGTCAAAATAATTTTCTTTCCTTTTAACATTTTATGATGGATGTTTAGAGGGCTTAAGAAAAAGTTGTGTTCTCAAATGTATCATAGCTCATGTTTTCTCCTCTTTGCCATTGCCTTAAGTGGTGAAAGCGTTCCAGGAGTATGCAGAACCGGAGGATGCCACCCCTGCCTCGCCGCAGAGACGGGCACCGGCGGCAGGGGAAGATGAGGCTGTTGTGTTACCACTTGGGGACAACACACTCATGCACAACCTAGGCATTCCAGTGCTAATAGTTTGCACAAAGGTAAGGGCTTTGAGGTACAATATACTTAGTAGTAACCAAGACCAATACCTCGAATTACAAAAGTCAGTTTGATTGCAGCCAGGGTGATCCTGTGTCATATACTATCCTTGATACACATACAGTATAGTCCGTAGTGATCTGTTGTCCAGAAAAATTGTCGTTTATTATACGAGGTCATATAATTATGGTAATTGGCATGCACTTCAGACAGTTCAGCATCATCAGTCGTTTTCTGTGCAGCCACAAACTTGAATAAATGCAGCCTTAACACTTGGGTATCATGT
The DNA here is from genome assembly GCF_024500385.1 of Phyllopteryx taeniolatus. Taxonomy (NCBI): domain Eukaryota; kingdom Metazoa; phylum Chordata; class Actinopteri; order Syngnathiformes; family Syngnathidae; genus Phyllopteryx; species Phyllopteryx taeniolatus. Next base: position 18,533,870 of record NC_084503.1, read on the forward strand.
CCTCTATAAAACTGGGCCCCACAACAAAGGCTTTATGTGGATTGCAAGTTCCTCCAAGTGTCCTTCAGACAAAGTTAGAGGTTTAATCAATCTGTTGAAATCTTCTTAGTTATGCACAGACTCCTCACTGCCTAAAATGATTTTCCAGACGTTCTCCTGGAACATCTTTTACATCTCTGTGTTAAGCCAAAAATACCTCTGTATTATCTTGGCAACCTCTTCCATTGCTGTATTTTATGGATGGGCTCTTAAACCCTCATGAGGAGTCATTCACTTAATAGTGTGAATTCCGCTCCTCCCCAGGGGTATGTTTTGATGCAAGCTTTTACTTGGGCGTTTCGTTTTGTGAGAGACCGCCCTCTATTAAAAGCAACTATTCTTGTTTGGTAAACCTCCAGGCAGACTTCAGATGAAGGTGCTTTGCTATCAGCAGGGCTTCACATGCTAGCTGTGGCCTTTTTTTCTTTCTTTTTTTTAGGTGGGGGTGGGGGGGGGGCGCTGTTCATCAAGATCTCATTTTTTGGTCATATCATCATAGGAGTCAAGAAAATTTTTTTCCATTTTCTGTACTGCTCTTTTTCACCATCCCTTCTGTCATGACTTTTATCAAACTTTTAATGTGGTGGGTGTGTGTATGGTGTGAAGAACTTCCACTGATGTTTTTAACACAATGTTTTGGAGAACTCTAAGTATACTGTTTTTGTTACAAGCACATCCATATGTAACATCCCTAAGATGGACAACTTCATATGTCCAAATCAGTTTTGGGACTTGCAGTAACCGATTCATGTGGCGCTATAAGTTTCTAAATGTGCTCAAAAGGGGTTTCAGAAAGGCAAAGTAAGCTTAAAGGCGGAAGATTGAAGACCATCCCATGACTACACAGTATTGATATGACAGTGTGGACAGCAAGTCCTTTACAGCACACAGGCCCGTGAAACAACTGTTTCACTCCACTTGGAAAATAATTTACTGGCCGAAAATAACTTTTCACTGCCTTAAACATGCAAGAAATGTTGTCAGTGACTCTCCCATCCTTTGGTTTAGTTATGGGAACTGTCGGCCCCTGAAAAACACAAATTTTTGTAATTTATTGTTCCTCGAAAGTATGACAGCCATACAAAAGCAATGTTAATCCATGAGCTATTGTTGCACAAGATTCAGCTCACCACTGAACCTACTGTAACGCCGTTGTTACTACCAATATAACAAATGTAAAATATGCCCTTTGACTCTGCTTATTTTATGATATTAATGTATCATAAATCTCTCTCTCTCTCTCTCTCAAATCCACAGTGTGACTCAGTCAGTGTATTGGAGAAGGAGCATGACTACAGAGAAGAGCACTTTGATTTCATCCAGTCCCACATTAGGCAATTTTGCTTACAATGTATCCTTCAAACATTTTGTTGTTAATATCGCTCCTGATAATTTACTTTGTAGTTTCTACTCCAACCTACTTTATACCTTAAGCCAACTAAACAGATGGAGCTGGTCTAATCTACACCTCAGCCAAAGAGGAAAAGAATCTAGATCTGCTTTATAAATATATTGTACATAAATTGTATGATTTTCACTTTAGCAATCCTGCCCTTGTAGTGGAGAAGGATGCAGTGTTTATGTAAGTGAAGCTCAAAATACCCATCGCTCTTTCTTAATGCCTATATCAGACTACAGGATTTTAGCCCAGATATTGGCCCAATTAGCTGTCGTGGGCAATTTCCCAGACGACAAAACCTCTTGTAGTGTGACATTATCCATGACCAACGATTTGGCCCTACGATTTCCCTACAACACCAAAATGAAAATTCTGGTTGGGAAAAAAAGGCGGTCTCGGTTAAATGGTACTGCACTCTTCTCAGTTTGAATCACCAGCTACAAATTACTATTTGGTGAGAGACATTGATGATGCAAAAGTAACTATTGTTGGATTGAAGAAGTAACTCGTTATCAGTTGGTGTGTTCAATACTTTTTCCCTGTGTCATTTCACATTAATTAGACATAACTTAATTTCTGATCTTATTTGTTCTACTTTCTTTTTATGTATGGATTACTTGCGTTGTTCCCAACATCTGGGAATTTTCATGTCAATAGCACCTTTGGAAATGTATTTAGTGAGAAATTGACACTTGACCAATAGGTCTCCCGTGCTTGCCGTTGTCAACGTGCTTGCACGCTGTTGTCAACATTTCCGTACTCAAACTGTTTACCGAAGCTTAAGAGGATGAGTGGACAGAACGCCGGCATGTTTACGTACAAACGTTAGTGCTAAAACTAGCTTACTAGGCTACATAACGTTTTGTTGCCTGCTTGCGAGCTGTATCGTTTTAAAAGTATGTGAACATACTTCAACCAATCCTTGAATGGATAGCCCAAAACGGCATCCCCCAAGCACCCGGTAACACCAAGTTTTTTTTGTTGTTGTTGTTGTTGTTTTTCCTCTTTTTGTTCTTTTTTTCCCGACATTGCTACAGTGATCCATTGTTTGAAAACTTGTTTTCACCATGGTAACGGTTGTATCCGGTTTCGGTGAAATGTCACACATTTTCTGGTCACGTCTCCCCGACAGTGTTTGATTTGACAAGATAAAGTCCATTGATCGTAAAAGACGGGATACGGTGATATTGGAATAAATGTTGTGTAGTGTTACCACTGTCTGACTGAGAATATGGCAAGATTTTATTGCAGTAGTCTGACATAGTGCAATAGCGAAAGACTAAATTGGTCTTGTAGTCTGATCCAGGCATAACTCGGTCTTGTTGTCTTAATGGTACCCATCTTCATAATTGAACATTTCAGCAGACCCCTTAACCATTTTGTTCAACTATATTCTTGTTCATGAAATGTAATGCTAGGCACAGAGTACTTTTTAGGAGCACAATTTAAAGACAAAGTAAAAAAGAAGTGTTTATTATATTCTTGTAGTCCATCAGGGTGGGATAATGACAAGAAAATCTGCATTTTGCATGAAAACCTAACAACAGTCAGACCTGAAGATCCATTCGAAGATTTTATCACTAAACCTCCAGTTCGAAAGGTATGGCAATTTTTACTCCAGACCTAAGTGTCTGTTTTCTCATAATATTTTGTCATTAAGATCTGAGGTTGAAGTGTTTAATTTCCATGTTCCTTATAGCTGGTGCATGACAAGGAGATAAATGCTGAGGATGAGCAGGTATTCCTGATGAAACAACAGGTATGTTTTATGACTTGACCTAAGATTACAGTTGCAGCTTAGACAGGTGGTCAGGCCTATTTTTCCACATCTTGCATAATTCACATCAGAGTTATGCGGTTACTAAACTATTTTTGTTTTTGCAGTCTTTGTTAGCAAAGCAGCCAGCCACACTGACAAGAGGAGCTACCGTAAGTGTCGTCAACAGAACTCTTGCAACTCTGCCCCCCCCCCCCTTTCTTTATTACTAGATCATTCCAGCTCACTGGTAGTGATTACATTCTCGCTCTGTGAGGCAGGAATCTCCAGGACGGACAGCATCAGGTTCTCCCAGGCCTGCAGGACGACCTGGCCAGCCCACTTTGACCAGTGGTTCTCCAATGGCTGCTGTCAAAAAGCCTGATGCCAACATGAAAGGTTAATATTCAAACATGATTATGAACAAAATTTATTTTTTCCCCTCAAAACCTGGACCTCTTTATCAGCTGTTCCATATTTACTTGACCACTTTTGCCAATGTTAAATCTTCCAGAAACATTTTTTTAAAATAATTATTTTGTCATTCCAATACTGTCCCCAAGAGGTAGTTAGTAAAATGTTAAGTAGTAGTAGTTAACTTAAGCACTTCAGAATCAGAATCATCTTTATTGGCCAAGTATGATTAAAAAAAAAAAAAAAAAAAAACACAAGGAATTTGTCTCTGGTAGGTGGAGCCACTGTAGTATGACAACCAACAGCCATTATGACAGAATATACATTTAGGACATTAAAAAAAAAACACAAGTACGGAGAGTCATTGAGGAATGAAAGGATACCGGTAATGTGGTAATGCTGATACTATAACAATTGTGCAAATGGTGCAGAGTCCTCAAGCACATAAGTGGCAAGTAGTAATCAACAACAGTTATGCAAAAAACACAGAGTGGCGAAGCTACAACAATTAGATTGGTAAAAATGCCCCAAGAGAGCTGTTCAATCCACCATTAAAAATACATGTTTTCTTTTCTATATCACTAAATACAGCAGCTCGGAAGAACATCCCAATATTTGGTCAAGTTAGATTTATGACGTTTATACTGCGAATAACAGATTTTGTTGTTCCTGCTGGTAAAGGATGTTGATGGAGATGAATTCCCCTTGTTAAAGACATGGCAGGCGGCACGGTGGACGACTGGTTAGAGCGTCAGCCTCACAGTTCTGATGACCAAGGTTCAATCCCCGGCCCCGCCTGTTTGGAGTTTGCATGTTCTCCCCGTGCCTGCGTGGGTTTTCTCCGGGCACTCCAGTTTCCTCCCACATCCCAAAAACATGCATTAATTGGAGACTCTAAATTGCCCGTAGGTGTGACTGTGAGTGCGAATGGTTGTTTGTTTGTATATGTGCCCTGCGATTGGCTGGCAACCAGTTCAGGGTGTACTCCGCCTCTTGCCCGATGACAGCTGGGATAGGCTCCAGCACGCCCGCAACCCTAGTGAGGAGAAGCGGCTCAGAAAATGGATGGATGGATGAAAGACATGGCAACAATTTTCTACAGATTTTGAAAATTCATCAAGACCAACCACAGCTCAGTATTGTGCATAAAATATTTTATAGCTATTGTAAAAATTTTCAAGTCAAGGAGAGATCATTGATCTTGGCATTTAAAGTCAGTGCACATTTTCCCATAGCTGGGGCTGCCAGTGAGGGCGTATTGGCCAACTTCTTCAACAGTCTGTTGAGTAAAAAGACGGGATCCCCAGGGAGCCCTGGAAGTGGAGCTGTTGGAGCTGGGGTGCAAGGCCCTGCCAAAAAAACAGGTACAAACAACTTCAAAGCTGTCACCTCTGATAGATATTCCCATTCTTTGTGTGTGCGCATGTGTTTGACTGTGTGTGTGTGAGTGTATATTATAGCACTTTTGTGTAGATTAACTCTTAACAGATGAAATGTTCGATAGGAAAAAAACATTTGCTATGTGGAGGTTTATCGCCACAGCATAAACACAAATCTTTAAAAAAAGAGATTTGCAAAAGACATCTATGCTGACCTTCTGATATGCGAAGAGGAGGAAGCCTGTATGAACCAAACATTTAGTCCCATTAATGTAACACTTTATATTCCAACACTACATTCTAAATTGGTCAACTAACTGTTGGCGGATAGTCTTAATATACTGGCCGAAAAGAGCTTGCTGGGTTTTTTGATACAAGTTAAATACTTGTACATCTCAATAAATTATATTATCTTAGAAGTTCATTTATTTCAATACTTTGACACTCGTGATATAATGTATAACTCATTTTTGTCGCGGATGACGTAGTTATGCTCTTCCTCAGAGGGTCGTTGTGACTCTGAACCTATATACAGTGAGTACGGAAAGTATTCAGACCCCTTAGATTTTTCACTCTTCACACTTGTTATATTGCAGCCATTTGCTAAAATCATTTAAGTTCTTTTTTTCCTCATTAATGTACACACAGCACCCGATATTGACAGAAAAAATGGAATTGCTGAAATTTTTGCAGATTTTATTAAAAAAGAAAAACTGCAATATTACACAGCCAATAAGTACTCAGACCCTTTCCTCAGTATTTAGTAGAAGCACCCTTTTGAGCTAATACAGCCGTGAGTTATTTTGGGACAACAACAACAAGTTTTTCACACCTAGATATGGGGATCCTCTGCCATTCCTCCTTGCAGAGCCTCTCCAGTTCTGTCAGGTTGGATGGTGAACATTGGTGGACAGCCATTTTCAGGTCTCTCCAGAGATGCTCAATTGGGTCTAGGTCAGGGACTGTATTGGACAGGTGATGAGCAGTGCCTGGTTTTCTCCACACGTACCGCTTAGAATTAAGGCCAAAAAGTTCTATCTTGGTCTCATCAGACCAGAGAATCTTATTTCTCACGATCTTGGAGTCCTTCAGGTGTTTTTTAGCAAACTCCGTGCAGGCTTTCATGTGTCTTGCCCTGGTGGAGGGCTGCAGTGATGGTTGACTTTCTAGAGCTTTCTCCCATCTCCCGACTGCATCTCTGGAGCTCAGCCACAGTGATCTTTGGGTTCTTCTTTACCTCTCTTACCAAGACTCTTCTCCCCTCGTCCCAAACGTCTTCCATTTCAGGATTATGGAGGCCACTGTGCTCTTAGGAACCTTAAGTGCAGCAGAATTTTTTTCTAACCTTGGCCAGATCTGTGCCTTGCCACAATTCTGTCTCTGAGCTCTTCAGGCAGTTCCTTTTGACCTCATGATTCTCATTTGCTTTGACATGCACTGTGAGCTGTAAGGTCTTATACAGACAGGTGTGTGGCTTTCCTAATCAAGTTCAATCAGTATAATCAAACACAGCTGGACTCCAATGAAGGTGTAGAACCATCCATCCATCCATTTTCAACACCGCTTATCCCGTGACGCTGGAGCCTATCCCAGCTGACTTCAGGCGAAAGGCGGACTACACCCTGAACTGGTCGCCAGTCAGTCAAAGGGCACATTCGCACTCATATTCACATCGTCACTGAGTGGGAACTGAACCCACGCTGCCTGCACCAAAGTCAGGCGAGTGTACCACTACACCATCAGTGACCCGGTGTAGAACCATCTCAAGGATGATCACAAGCAATGGACAGCACCCGACTTAAATAAGAGTGTCACAGCAAATGGTCTGAATACTTATGGCTGTGTGATATTTCCGTTTTTCTTTTTTAATAAATCTGCAAAAATGTCAACAATTCAGTTTTTTTCTGTCAACATGGGGTGCTGTGTGTACATTAATGAGGGAAAAAATGAATTTAAATGATTTTACCAAATGGATGCAATATAACAGTGAAAAATTTAAGGGGGTGAGAATACCTTCCGTTCCAACTGTAAATGTTTCATCACCTAATCATATTATTACATATACACAACAAATTGATGGATAACTAGTTTTGAAATCATATAACAGTTCGTTTAACTATTGTCCAAGTTACTGGTTAAAGGTGTTTGGTAACAAAAAAATGCTTTCAATATCTCAATGTTATTTATTACATATGATAATTTCACTTTACACCGATCTGATTTGCTTGATCGGTATCGGGCGATAATTAGCATTTTATGCTCTTTTATTTTATCGGCTTTAATGTCTTAATTTGCCGATCCAATTAATGACATTTACTCTGTCGCCATCTTGTACAGTATATTTGAATCCAAAAGCTAGTTTATTTTTTGCCTTGTTGTGTCTTTTGACGTAGTACTGTAAATATCTGACCGCCAATAGTTAAAAAAAAAAAAAAAAAAACAACAACGGCGGTGTGTGACAGACAACACTTCTGAGACAGACAACACATAATTCGCAGATCAGACCACAAGACACATTTGGTCTTTCACGATTGCACTATGTCAGACTACTGCAATAAAATCTTGTATTCTGATACCACCACATCCCGTCTTTTGCAATCACTGGGCTTTATCTCAACTGAAATGCGACCGGATACACTCGTTACCATGGCGACGACAACAACAATGGATCGCGTCGTGTGTATTATAAGAACAAAATGGTGTGTCACCGGTGCTCAGGAGAGGACTTTAATTCAAGGATTGCTTGAGGTATTTTCACATACTTTTAATACGATACTGCTCTCAAGCAGGCAACAAAACGTTATGTAGCCTAGCAAGCTAGTGCTAGCACTATGTCGAATCGTGCTCTAACGTTTAAGTGTGTGTGAAGTAATTGAATTACAATAAAGTATTTTAGTGTTAGTAAGTTAGCACCCGTTATTTCTGTCATGTTGTAATTGCTGACTGATTAGAATACATGACCTGAATAGAACATACTTTTGAAGATACTCAGTATACAGTACACAAGTATATACAGTAAATGAAATTTAAATAGACACATTGCTCCATCTTGTAATTGGATCGGTTATCGTTTTTTAAACTCGCTGATCGGTGGTCAACCCCAAAAATCCTGATTGTATAAAGCCTAATGATAATTTGAAATTTTGGTACAGATTTTAACAAGAATCATGGAAGTCGTTGCACATGATTTCCTTCATGGGCCACATAAAATTATTAGTGCTGGGCATCGAGAACCGATTGGAACCGGGACTAACGGTTCATTCACTAAATTACTTTATACATTAAAAATAATTTCCATTGTTTCTTAATTTGCCATATTTTGGTTTCTAGAGATGGTGAATTTTGGTTTTTCGTTTGCTGTTAGCTATAATCCTCAAAATTATACATGTATTTAAAAAATAATATGAAGTATTCCACTCAGTGTGTGTAGTGCATCTCTGAGTCTCACTTTTTGAATTGAACTACATAACTAAATTAAGTTTTTGACACTGTTCTAATTTATTGAGATGTACCTGTCACAAACTGAGAATGCACCCAGCAAATTACTGAAGCATAATGCGTAGCTCATCCTGAGACCAGTAAATGTCCCCTTTTTTCCAGGTTTGTCCCAGCTGAAAGAATAATGCATGTGCACGTTGTCTTTGCTTGATGATTCATTTTGCATGTCTTAACTATGGCAGCAAGTCCACAACCTTTCAGCATGGGATAGTATAAACTCCCAACCTCCATTCATCTGCTTGCTTTTTATGAGCGCACACAGAAGCTACAGGAGATTACTTTTGGGCTTTGTCTCCCTTTTGTTCCAAGGGCAGAAGCCGGGTTTGACTGACGTCCAGGCTGAATTGGACCGAATGACACGCAAACAGGACCCCATGGTTTCAGCCAACAACATACCGCCGCAGACTGAGAATGAAGCATGAAGTCCACAAAAAGAGCTGCATTGTTCACCACGCTAATAATGGAAATTCAAATGTACATGTGACCGTAAACAATTGACCAAATTCTCAACGTCTATGTCAGAACACAGAGCAGGTTTCACCAAAACCCGTTTGGGACACTACGGATGTTTTGGTGTTCTGGTGCAAGAGATGGTAAAGAAAGTGTTAACAAGATGATAGTGCGGAAGAGTCCTCTCCACTTTCAGTGTTATTCGCCAAGGTTGTCTGTGGAGAAATGTATGGAAATGTGCACACCCACACTGGCAGCGAGCCTGATACACTGGCCTGCAGGCCTCCCAGTAGCTGAGGTATATTTAAAAAGAAAGGAGGGGGAAAAAACACTCCTCAGTGGGTTTAAAAGTGGAAACACACTGGCCTTCGCTCAGCTTATCTCATGGAAAGAATTGGATTGGAATTGAAAAGTTATTTACACTTTTGTATTTGTAATGAAACTTAATTCAGATGTTTGCAGACTAATTTAGTTTGCAAACAAAATGTTGGGGTTATTGCCGATGTATTTATACAAAGTTCCTCCTTTTTATTTGTGTGCACACCATTTAATTGTTTAAGGAAATAATCTTCTACACACGGCATGTTCAAATGCTATTGATACCATGAAATAAATGTGACAAAATCTGGATAGCTGATAGCATAATCTTATCGCCCTAATCATATCGAAGGATTCTGTAAATAGGTACCAGAGAAAATCTCTTCAGGTTTTATTTTCTGTATATACCATTCAGTTCCAAATCCTGGCGATTGCCTCTTTGACTAACGAAGTTGGCATTTGACAAGGCTTTGAGGCTCCAACAGAACATTTTCTTTAGTGACAGGTGTGTATAATTTGGAAGAGGGTTGGGCAGCATCTTTCCTACTATAACTCCCAAAAGTGCCTCATACACTAGCTGTTCATGCAACAGCCGAGTCGCTTTTCTATGTGAGAGGAATTGCACTGTAGCGCCATTGGTTGAAAGGTTTTAGTCCATTTCTTGTCATCCAAATAATTTATTTCTATTTACGTTTTTGTTCATGTAGATCAAGCCTGTGGTTATTTTGTTTTTTTGAAGAAAAAAAAAAGTTTGTGACCTCGTTGAGGTTTCAAAGATAAAAGGATCTAATACATTCAAACTTTCATGTAACCCAGACTTTTCAGAGCCAGAACACAATGATTTGCTGTGGTTTGAAACAAAATAGGATCCCTTCCAATTCAGTGTTCCAACATCACCCTACTGTCTTCCCTTCTTCACAATGTTGTATACACCTCATTCTCCGTTCTCAGAGAAAACATTCCGTTTCTACAAAAGGACTAGATGAATCACTGCCCTTTTTGTTTAGTCTCCCCTTCAGTGCCCTAAAATGACCTTTGCCTTCAAACTACACCCTGCCTTCCCAGTATCACTCTACAGTGCTAACTGTGTTGTACCTCATCAAATCATCTGTCATATTTGTTGATTTAATGACAGCAACTTATTTTTCAGTCACTTTCGCACAAGACTTGGTAAATCTGAAGAAAACAGCTGCTTGTTTAAAGGTCCCATATTTGGGCTAATTAGCCCTCCATAGTGTGACCCTCGAACACAGACTTAGTAGGAAAGTGTCAATTTCATTTAAGTTTTGTCATAAGAGTGTCCAGAAAAGAGCCCTCTGACCGCTACTTTCGTTTGACCCAGTTTTGTATTTGCTTTGTTCATTTTTGGCTAAGACCACCTACTTTCCTCTGATTGGTTGCCTCTGTGTAGAAGACCCACTTGTAAAAGAACAGTGTTAAGTTGACAGTGCTGGCTCCGGAGCAGAAAGGGAAGGCGGAGCGCTTCGCTAGTGACGTAGATAAGCTCGAGAAATTCAAATGACATGATTTTAGGCCCTCAGCAAAAAAAAAAACACCAGGAATTTAGGAATGCGTGGATGATTTTAATTAATATTTCACGTTTACTGACGCACCATAGAGACGATGTTATGTCCCAAATACTAGAAAAGGTTGGTTTGGTAAAATACAGGACCTTTATATAAGACTAGCAGCGAAAGGACAATAAGACGCAACTGAAGTGTTCATTATTTACCACCTTTTTATATTTGTAGTTACCAACTCACCATACATATATCTGTCCCTTTCCAATAACTATTTTTAAATAAAAATGTGAGGAACCCCCCTTAAATTGCATTTAGGGTTTCAGAAACCATATTGGTGTTCAGATAAGTTCGTGGGTGATCTGGTATGTTGTGAGAAGATACAATTGCACACTGATTACTTTTGAACAAAATTAACCTGTTTTTGTTGGTTTGTGCGTGACTATGTGGCGTGTGCAGCAGATGAAGCACACCTCCACAACAACCAGGATCAGAACATGTTGAAATAAGCACTTTTCCTTGGACTCCTGAATCAGTTTCCTTTTGTAACTGTTAAAGAGACAGAATTCATACTTTTTCGCCTTGCCTTTTGCGCTCTTAGTGATGCATCGACACCGTAAAACAGCATTATTTATCTGCATTTGTTGCTTACATATTGGAAGGTACCCCCCTGTGGTTAACTAGCAATACCATCTTTTTGATTTTTATTTTGTGTTGAAATTGTGCAGTGAATATTTTTGGACATCTTGAAGATGGCCCAAATTAATATCCATTGTCATATTTGCCCAAGTTTACTTTTGCATGTTTACAGCCTAAAAATGTTTTTTTTGGGGGGGGGGGGGTTAAACTACAGTTTTGCCAATTCGTCACGTTCTGTTAAGTTTTAAAATGTCACTCCATGCTTACTGATTTAACCTTGGTCACAGAGCTGTAAATTCGGTAAAAGGAATGAAGTGCCCTCCTGCTGCTTGGTTCAATAATTGCACATATTTTTTGTGATGACTGGATGTCTTTCCCAATATTGAATAATATGCTGATGTAACTTTTGTACCCTGGCTTCAGCTGAAGTCAACTGTCGCTTGACAACTTTAATGAATTGCCTTTGACCACTAACGGCAGCTGTCATCTATGAGACTACAAGCTTCTGTTATCTGTCCTTTTTTATTCAGGATGTCAGGACCTTATAAGCATTCAAATGGCTGCTCTTGGTGTACTGAATTAATTCAGAATTTGATTGTACGACTTTAACAATTCTCTAGCCTCTAAGCTGCCATGTGGTTTCTAGCTTCTTGTGCCGATAAAGATGAGGAAAATGCTTATCGTATCCCCGGCTTCAATAAAACAATGAATCCAAGTGTGTTGTATTTTTGTTCATTACCATGGTGATGATTCGTGGACCAGTTTCGCTTTTTGAGGGTAAACAACTAAATATAAAAAAATTCCACGTTGTGTCTAGGGTGTATTTTTTTAATTTATATATATATATATATAATGTTACATAAACTGACTCAGGGTAAGATGCAAGGGTTTATTCTCAGAGGCGGGTAGTAACGCGCTACATTTACACCATTACATTTACTCAAGTAACGTTTTCGGTTAACTGTACTTGTTAGAGTACTTTAAATGCACTGTTCTTTTTACTTGAGTATTTATGTGAAGGATCGATACTTATACTCCGTTACAATGACCGATATGCCGTTCGCTACCTTTATCCATTCCTGCGTGCGCATCTATTTTTAGATTCCATCTTCGACTTCCGCATAGGGCGCCCGTTGCGCCACTCAATCGTGAACACTATTGTAATTTGACTCCACCAATCAGACGACACAAAGCAGTCACATGACGGCGCACGTAGCCTTCGCGAGCCAATCAAAATGACTCCTTTTGGAGGGGGGGGGTGGTGGAGAACACCCGCGCGAGTGTGTTTACAGCCCAAAAAACAACAGCTTTGTCATGCAGCTCTTAAATTGTGACTGCCAAAACTTTCAGCCCACTTCTAACTTAAGAAAACACCTTGTGGTAAGTTGCAGATGTTTTTGCTGTTGTTTTGCCAGTGGATGTGGCAAAATTACCACACGCGCACACACACAATCACCAAGTCTGGTCAACAAACAGCTTCTTCGTGAAGTAATTTAAGCAAATAAAGCAAATAATGTTTTTGTAGGGCCCAATGCATGTTATTGGTTTTTTAGCAGTTAAACATTGAAATGGTGGCAGGTGTGTGTCGACTCCCAATATATATATATATATATATTATTTTATTTTTATTTTTTATGTTCATGCTCTGATCAAAAAACCTGGTTACTCACAAATTACTCTTTACTTGAGTAGTTTTTTCATTGAGTACGTTCTTACTCTTATGCAAGTAAATAATTGGATGACTACTTTTTACTTTTACTTGAGTCATATTATTCTAAACTAACTACTGTTACTTGAGTACAATGTTTGGCTACTCTACCCACCTCTGTTTATTCTACCCCAATGGGGGCTTTCCCACCGCAGGAACTTCCCTAGCTACCCTGGTAGCTTGAGTTCCCCCTATGCCCCCACCAAAAAAAAAACTACCAGGGTACGGAAGGTCCCCCCTGGATTATTTCGTTCCTCCCGGCAGGTAGGGTCTTCACAATTTCCCCTGCATTTCAATGTTATGTGTATTAAATCCATTGAAATTAAATTCAGAAGTAATGGAAAATACAACCAAATATATATAATTTTCAATATATTTTAAGATGGGATTTGGTGAAAAGAAATCCTTGTAATATTTACTAAAAATAGAGGGAACATTTTATAGTTTGGTATAGATTTTCTGACAAACAAATCCATTTCAAATTTGAAATGTAAAGGAGACGCTAATTGCTTTAGTGGGCCACAAAAACATGTGGTGGGCCTGATCTGGCCCCTACGCCTTGGGAGTTCCCTTTGACCTTGTAATACCACACCAATCCATCGGATGGCAGTAAATGCTAAATAGAGTACAGTACAGTACTGTAACGACCCAAAGACTGGGAGTGGAAAATTTATCCTTCGTAGATTTATACGACAAATAACAATGTACAAAATACGTGAAACCAAAGTAAGAATGCCCGTACTCACTTAAGTCACACGAGTAGCAAGCAATTGGCTTACAATTCTACCCAGGAAACAAAGATGAGTTTCCAGGCCTTCACTTGGAGGGAGTGCATGTGTTTTATATTAACTACGGAGGTATTGCCAATTGGAAAAGAGAGAAAAAGAAAAGCTGTCCGCCGCCGTGTGTTTCTTGCCAGAATTCGTGTTCGCAGACTGCTTGGGAGCACTCGAAAACTGTCGAAGAGTTTTCCTAAGTATGTGCAGCTTGTGAGGGGCGGAGACAAGGCTACCCCGCATCCATAAGGAGCCTAGCCGCGCGGAGCTGTCTCAGTGCGGGCTGCAGATACCCGGAAAGCAGGCCCCAAGTTGACGCTAGCTAACAATGGACTTCGCACTCGGTGTCGGTCCCTCTGGGCCGTGATGGGCGCAGAAACCGCTCGCTGTACCCGGTAGGCGTGTGTTTCATTTTCTTTCTTTCTTTTTCTTTTGCGCCTATTGTGGCACTCACTCTATGGTGATGTGACTGTGGAAAACAAGTGACCCGCCTAATAGAGTTCCAAGTGCCTCTGTGGGAGGGAAGCGACAAGCAGGAAACAACCCGGAGTGTCGACCTCCCTACCCCGGCGAACCCTCTATCGCCTCCCGGCGGGGCGGCCGTGAGAAGTGGACCTTTCTGCTCGTTTGCTCCGTCCCCCTCCTCGTTGTCGCGTCGACATGGAACAAGTTGGGCTTGTTGGCGCATAAAGACGACCGGCGCGGTTTGAAACATATTTGTTTAGTTGGACATCACAAGCCCTTGGGCACCGCGAGAAACCGCCATGAGGAACACCGAGGAGGCTGAGGGCTTGGACGGGGAGGCCTCCAACACCTCCATGATCTCCGGGGCCAGCAGCCCCTACCAGCCTACGACCGAGCCAGTCCACGCGAGGAGCTTTTGGGGGGGCATTCGGTGCGATGTGAACTACCTCAAGTCTTACTTTGGTCTATTCAAGGCAGTCGAAGTGGTAAGTTGTGTTTTACTGTCCGCCAGACGATGTAAAGACTCCCCAAAGTGGTCTTAATGAGTAACGACGTACCATGTGTCCACAAATTAGCAACTAACATATGGTCACCGTGGATTTAGACTACCCAGTCGGCGCTCAAGTGATGGATTAAGTTAATACTCTAAAATAAAAATAGAAGAGACATTCTGGTCAGTGTCTTGTCATGCTGAATGACTTTGTTGCTGGCGTGATGATTACACTCTATCAGTACATTACCACCGTATACAGTATGTAGTTTGAGGTTTAAAAATGTTACTCTATGCTCTCTCTCAACAGTTTGTGGATTAATCATATAATTCTCTTTAGTATAAACCCGTTTCTAATATTGCTTCCTGGAAATGTTTTATTTCGATGGAGTTTATGCACCTGTCTGAATATGATACTCAGGTGAACATCCAGATTGTGATAAATTTCTTGGTGTATGCTGTGCAATACTCCCATTCTATTGTCCACATAAACAGTTTGAAGGAAACTATCAGGCACCACAGTGTGTGAATTGAAAAGCAGCCGCTAGAAAACACTAAAGTCTTCACAATCTGACTTGTGCGTCATCTCCTATGTGGACAGTGTTGTATTGTTTTTGTGCAAGTAGCCACTATCAACTTCGGAAGCCCGCAGCTACAGTATGATATTTAACCTGCGTGTTTATTTGAAAATATGAAAATGGGCTTTTATTTTGAACAATTCCACCTTTGTGGGTACCCTTTTCTGTTCCAGCATAATTGTGCTTAGTGCACAAACAAGGTCCATAAATGCATGGTTGGATGAGTTTGGTGTGGAAGAACTTCAGAGCCCTGACCTCCCCAACAAATTCCAATGGGATGATTCGAACTACAACAGAGGAATGTGGTCCTCCCTACCAGTCTTCACAGAACAATGTTTTTCTGTATTAATGGACCAAAAAATGACCACAATAAAAAAAGAAAAGGGGAGTCCATATTCTCTTCCATTTGTTTCTTGTAGGTCTCATTACCTGTTGTAATATTTTTTAACCTTTTAAGTGGGCCACCAGTGAATCTCGTGGAATCTAAATCCGCTATCTTAACAAAAAGTGTTTGCAGTTAAACATCAGCAAATACATCTGGTATGTAAGCATTTTCTGTGCCCTCATTACAAACATTCTATATTCGGAATGATCTGGTCTTCTTTGATACAGATATTTCTGTATAAGCGAGTCATAAAGTAGATCTCCTTCAGAAACTAGGACAGTTGAACACCATCCAAGTTTGCATTTGGTATGTTAGTGGAAGCCCGCAAGTCTCACTGCCAGATGGTTTTTCTTCCTTAGCTGGCAGTTTTACTGCTTCATTCTGTAAATCCTTATACTCCGTCCCAAATAGGGTCGTGTAATTATATCCTGTGCCTAATGAAGGACAAAATAAAGTGAATGGTGGACAAGTCATTGATAATCAAACTGTATGAACTCAGTTGGTGCTAAGAGGTTGGAGATGTATTAGTAGAGTGTTGATATCTAGATAACTATAGTGTTTGCTGCAGAAAGTCATCTTCCATGGGTGAATGGTAATGCATGCTTTTGCTGGACTTGTACTGACAGTGCAGACAGACTATACTGTATTGTATCCACAGACTATATACTGTACCACCCAACCCCCCTCCGACCACCACCTTCTGTCATGTGAAACCTGACCATGTATTGTCTTGAACAAAGCTTAAGCGATATTCAGATTGTTCCCCATTCACTGTTGGGAATTTCAGTACGCTAATCATTTGCCTTCCCAGCACCGTTGGAAAACTATTGTGACAAATGATACTGAAATATTGTGCTGAGGTGCTCTAGATGTAATGAACTTTCCAGATGGTCCCAAATGTCTGTGAGCACTTCCTGCTGAGAGAGACACTGTGGTCGCTTCGGGTTGAAATGTTACTTATTCAGCTCTGGGAGGGGAAAAAAAGAATTTTGTGCAGGCATGTGGGGAGAAATGCATGCCATGGACTGCACATTCACCTTATCCTCTGTGGTGAAATAGAACCTGCAGTCAAGCTAGCAATGGTTTCCAGCACTCAGAGTGTGGGTTGCTGCTCAAGCACTCCCACACTACCACTTTTGAGGCATTTTTTTTGTTTTTTGTTTTTGTATGCATAGGAAGTCTTGCAGTAATTGTGTTTTCACATTTCCCCAAAAACTTTGGTGTCTAAAATGATAACAACACTTGTGACACTTAAGTAGTGAGAGGGAGGTTTTGTGTGATTATGCATTTGCACAGACTGTGTAGGGGTGAAGGTGAACATCTAATCATTACTTATGAGATTATCTAATATGGAGCTTTGTGGCCCCTCCTTCTCATCCTACTGCTGGACAGCTCGACACCTGCTACACGGGGACTTTTGGGGAAGCAATGGTTTTTCTCTCATAGACATGACATCATCCCTAAGCATTTGCAGCCTTGGACTCTTGTTTGGGTGTAACCCCTTTTGGTTGTAGCAGGCAAAAACGGCATCCAGCACCATGCTTTGATAAATTGTGGTTGTTGTTGGATTGATTGCATTCTTACCCCCAGCCAAGCCAGTTAGGTTGTTTGTGTTTCGTTGCAAGATTACTCCGAATGACACAGTGAGCAGAGTGCTGGCAACACTATGGCTTTTCCAGAGGAATAAGAAATTGTTTTATTGGAAATCTGAGTGAGATGAATCCTTTTGAGTATATTTTGTATATTCTTGGAATTATTTTTGTGATTTTTTTTTTTAAATTTACAACAGCCCTAAGGGGTTGGATAATGTTGGGGGGGGAAGTACTGTTTTTAAATTTAAACCCCATACGCATTCATAGTTAGTGCTGAACCTCTAAACTTTCAACGCAAGTTCATTGTTCCACAATGTCAGACGTAGTTGAGGCGGGATGTTGGTGTGGTGTTTTGCTTCGTTATGTTGAATCTCTGGGTTTTGGATCGCACTCACCCAGCCAATAATCTGCATGCGGTTTTGCCGGGCCTTCAATGGCAAAAGAACACCTAAATAGTGGAATTCCTCTCATACTGTGGTTTGTTGATGTCTTGGCTGGTGGAAGGCATCCACACGGGCTGCCAGGAGTGGACTCGTGAGATGGGTTCATGGCCTCGGGTGTATTCGTAGGATAATCTCTTCATCATCAGGACAGCCCAGATTTTCTGAACGAACAGTCACAAATGGTGCAAGTTTGAGTTCCCTTTATGCTGAAAAACTATGCATGCCATTTTTATAATCTGTTACACTTCAAGTTTTTTTTTTTAATTTTTTTTTTTTACCCTCTCCAAACTCAAACTACAGAACAGTCAGTCAACACTAGTGAATAGTCCCTGCGAATATGAGCGATTGAAAATGAGCTAAAAATTGTTCTGAATTGTTCTTTTACCTTTTGAACAAAGGTACCATCCATTTTAATGTCACTTTGTAGTTAGGCCTATTACTTTTTGTTTCCAGATCAAATCGTTAAATACTTTAGGAACATGTAGTTGACGCCAAATTCAATTATTGTATTGACTTACCTTAAAAGACTATAAAAATAGACACTCATTGATAACACTGTTTTGTTGCTTGTTAGTTTTTTCCTTTTTTTTTAATGCAATGCATACAGACAGATGGAATTTTACATTCCGACTAAGCTTTGTTTCATAGCAAAACCATGCATCGCCTTTAGATGATGATGCAAACATTACCTTAATATTAAACTGGCTAATGATTTACCATTGTAAATCATTAGCCAGTTAGTATAGGTCTAAACAGGGTTAGCCAATACGTGAAGAATGTGTAACCTTTATAAAAAAAAAAAATTGTCAACTCTGCAGCTTTTCCCAAAAGGCATTGGAACAACTTTGTCAAAATTCAACAGTAACTCTACCACAGCTGATAAATAAGGTAACCAAAGTTTTAGAAAAATCGCAAAAATTAAACTCTCCCAGGCCGTTTCAAAGAAAAATCTCTGTCTGTGTTTTTTGTTAAAGCTCTAGCATGAGACCTCGTTAGATTGTACAGAGGTAAATCATGTTGTACACAGTGTGCATATGATTTCAATTGTATCAGTAATTATCGTTTTATGTATTCTGATATTGCCCAGCTCTTGCTTAGTATGTTGACAACTGTCCCTCGCCTTTGATCCATCTCCCTCTAGGTCCTGTCAGTTATTGGGTTCATCTGCATAGAAACCATCATGATGTGTTCCCCATGCAGTGGCGTCTACTTCTTCGAGTTTGTCAGCTGTACTGCCTTTGTGGTCACAGGCACACTCTTGGTGATTTTCTCTCTCAACCTGCATACCAAGGTGCCTCACATCAACTGGAACCTTACGGTTGGTACACAAGTCATCACAGGTGCCGCAGGCACGAAACCGTTGCATGCTGTACAGAGGCAATGTACATCAGGATATTTGCATTTTATGCTTACAGCGAATAGGGATGTTGGGTATAATCATGCTACATTGAAAGCCACGCATTGTGTTAGTACCTTATGCTTCATCTGCTTTTATTTTACCCGGTAATCTATTTTCAAGCCTGCTTTGTGGATATTAACAACACATCAGCCACTTTATTGTGTATGCTTTTGCATCCAGAAGAAACTCATTGTTTTGTGATATTTACAGTGGAACACTGGATCAGTAACTTAATAACATATTGAGATTGTGGTCTGAGGTTCCACTGTACCGAACTTATTGACTTCCAACTGTTCATGAACCGAAGCAATTTTTCCCATTTGGATTTATGCCATTCGAGCCACAGAACCAAGTCCCCCTGCACAGACAGAAGTTTCATTTAGACAAGTAGTGTTCTAGAGGCATCTATAGGAAATTATACACCTTTTGCTGGGGGCGTGTGAATTACTCGCAGATTTTAACTATTCACAGCAGGGCTTGTTCCCCTCCTGATTGGAGTGTAAAGGGAACATTTTTAGGATCCTCCATAGGCAAGGTTGTAAAGACTCTGAAGGGTGGTGGGAGGCCCTTGGGAGCCAGTGTCAGTAAAACATGCAGTTTCAGCTGTAAATAAATGAGCTGTTTGGCTTTTTTTTTACACTGCTTGCATTTTACTTTTTGCCCAAACACACAAGATGGTGTTGTCTGAGCAGCATGGAGTGGAAAATAGCTTCTAGCTATAATTCCAGAAGCCACACAGCTTACATGTCATAGTTGAGCAGTGGATGTTAAGCCAGATGCCCAGATCCAACTGTAGCTATCAGATTGCCTTATAGCTTCATTGGTAGGCTGTTATGCCTCAAGCAAGGACAAATGGTGTTCATTTGGCCTAAGTGTTTTTTATTTATTTATTTATTTTTATTTTTTTATATAAAGTTGTTGACTGACTGACTGTGAATTTAGAGAAATAGGCACCTGAGCTGTGACCAGCAGCATTCATATAATTGAAACCCTCAGGTTTCATTTTTTTTTCTAAAGCATTTCTTTACATTCTATCATTTACTTTTCTCTTGTGGTTTGCTGGACTGTCTGGTTATGGCCTAATGTGGTTTCCACTCACTCACTGTAGGGTAATTACACCTAACTGAACTGAAGAATAATCATGATTTATTCATCAACAGGTGGTCTTTTGTGTCCTTAAAGAGTAGGTGAGTCCTTACTGGACTTGTGGCTGTTCAGTCTTCTATTGTAATGATTTTCATGAAAACAGAAAAGTTTAATTTTGTATTGTAGCTACACCTCTTTTAGGTTTTAATCCTGTTTTTTTTTTTTTTTTTTTTAATCTTGTTGGTATCTTACTACCACTCTTACTCCCCCTTCACTCATTTCAAAGTAATGCTCGATGCTGCCATTGTACTTACTGAGCAAATTCTGCGCGAGGGTTTTGAGCATATGATTATGTGCTATGAGACTCAGTCTCATCAATTTCACCCTTTAATGGTGTCTTTGGCAGTGCTTCTGGGGAAAGTTCACGTAGCGGCACTGACTGAGGACTGGACTCAACCAGAGAGCCAGCGGTTTGGTCTGGTCTGGTGTTATGTAACGGTTTACAGAGTGTCGGTTGGGCGAAAACATGGAATGTGTGAGAGTGATCTGACTGGATGTGTAATGTGTTTGCTTCCTCACATAAGAAAGGACCCTCAAAAATTAGACTAGATCCTGTTTAAGTGGTTGGGTGTGTCAAATGGAACTGTGGGTGGGGGTATGCCCAGTTTTTGTGCTAAGTAGGTATGGTTTGGATTACTGCTGTCCATCCATCATTATGAGTCCATATTATTGGGTTACTGATTAAACCACCCTGGTGTGACATTGTGAATTACTTCCCAGCGTGTGACAACTTGTCATTGCAGTTGTGCGAATCTATTGTCGTATGACAACAAAAAGCATGCCAGTGATAATTTAAATCATGCAGGCAGTCCCCAACACGGAATACCATCATTAACCCCAAGCTGTCTTAAAATAGGAAAGGAACACATGTAAAGGAAGTAGCTCTCATTTTCTCTCCTGTGGGGGATAGTCTTTGTCTGCAATATGAGTTGTTCACTAATTTTGAACTATGTACTTCCTTTTAAATGGACTATAATGAAGCAACAGGGGTGCAATCTGAGTGGTTATTATAGCAAACCAAATTGTTTTTCTTCTGTTGCAGTCAAAACAACTGGCTAATTCACAATGTGTATGATGTTTTTGTCTGTTCCTATAGGATTTGGGTAACACGGCAGTTAGTACCTTCCTCTTCTTCTTGTCATCCCTCGTGCTTGCTTGCTTAAACCACAACAGTGGAGCTGAAATAGCTGCAGTGGTAAGTAAGTGGGCTCAGGCTCGTTGCTGTGCACACGTTGAAATGTGATGCAAACCTAAGAGGGAAAAATATAGGTTGTGCATACATAAATTCCCTCTACAACTTAACACATTTATTACAAAGGCAAATATTTTTGTTTTACATCCAAGTGGAGCTGGGAGTGCCAAATAGAGCTTGAAGCAAGCATGTTTTGCCTGTTGTTTGGAGAATTGTTCGCCATCTGTCAAACTGCACACAGCCACTCTGCTGGGGAAACAAAAAGGGTACTAAAAAGATGCGGTGTCGTTCGGTCTTTGACCGGATAGTGCTGCGGTACTCTTTTAGTACCGGTACAATGTGCAACTCTAGTTTGTGCTACCAGGACCAGGGTGCAACATCAACACTGGCCCATTAGGGCCAGTATGGCGCTGTGTCGGGCTACCAAAATGCTACAGACGCTGACCTGACCAGGCCAGTACAAATTTCAAGGATATATAAATAAATTGGCGTATTTAAAGAGCACTCATAACTGAAAAGTTGCCTGTCAATACAAAGCAAAAAAATAAAAAAGACCAAGCGACAGCTCGTAGCCATTTGCCTGCCTGTCTGTCGACAATCTATTTATCTATCTAAACACAATTATGTGCATCATTAAATATTTGTACTGCAAGTGCAAGAATCTAAATTAACTTGCACTTGTTTCATGAACAGCTTGTCATGTTTAGTTTCCCACTCAAATTGTGCATTGTTATTCACTTCCTATTTCCTTTTGTGTACAGACCTTTGGCTTCCTGGCTACAAGTGTGTATGGCCTAAACACTTTCCTGGCGGCACGGCGATGGCGCCGTGGCAACGGGACTCAGAGAGCGGCTCAGAGCAACGAGTACATGCGAGCGCGCACGGCCTCTCGTGGAGAAATGGAGGCCCGGCCCGAACTTGCGTGATCTCAGTGTGAATCACATGACTGACAGCTGACAGAGGAATAGCACCTCTCGTGGAACCACCAGCTCAACTCGTGCTTTGGCTCAACATCACAACACTTTGGCTCTGCTTCCTGCTCTCATTCCTGAGCCACAGATGTGCTCCCCGGTTTTGTTTACCTGGAATCCAGTATAAACGGTCTACAATAAAGACGGTTCACTGAAGTAATGGAAACTGTAAAAGTTCCCCCCCCACGTGTGACTCCATATTTAAATTGAGGATGACCTCCATGGCGGTCGAAACAGACTCACATCACTACAGCGACACACAAACCTGTCCTTTCCTAATTTTGGACTTTTCCAAGTGTTGCGTCTCACTGTGAAGTAGTCGGGAAGAAAAGTTGAGCTTTTTGAGTGGCTTTTGTGTCTTCTCTGTCAGCGGTGATGATAAACCGCCAACCTGTTACTACAGATCAGTACCACAGCTTGACTGTTCCTTTCTTTACTGACACCATCTGTTGGCCAGACAAGACTGATAATAGTGTATTTAATCTCTAAAGAGCGCTCACGCTGATTTCGCTGATTTCTTCGTCTTGATTGACTGCCTTTTAATCAGTGACGTGCAATCAGTCTATTTCTTTAGCTGAGATTACTTCTCCTTTTCGAACTTGAATTCTGTGCATTTATCTTTAGAGACAAACATGGTTCTTGCCTTTTCTTAATCCATACTATTAATGTTAGTTTGATAACACTGTGAGCGAATAATATGAGGCAAGGATGTCTGATTTATTTTGTCTCCCTTTTGCACATGTCAAATGCTTTATAAAGTGATGACATCTTGTTATAACACACACACAGTCCAAGTCTGTATCACATAGTAGTGGCTGCTCTATACTGCATCCAGGGTGTTGGTATACCTTTTTCATTCTGACCACATTCAGATGACAATCAAGTGTGCTTCACTGTAAGCACTTTCATGTGCTAGTTCTATCATAGAGGGTTGGTGTAATGTTTTTGTCTTTTGCTGATGCTGTGTGATATTTTTTTGGGCTTTTTTTTTTTCAAAACAGTTTTCAGTATTTTGGCTCAATCTATTTAAAAGCTGTATAGTATCAGTTTATAATCAAACCTCAGTCATGCCTTGTTTCCTTGACACTCCATTAATGCTTTTAGGGCAAACTGACTGAGACCGAAGGTACTGTACTTGTACTCGACATTGCGCAGTAGGCCCAGGTCAAAGAATTTGCTGGTAGACTGTATGTTTAGTATTTACTTTTTCTAAAATTTACTTCAGTAACCTTAGTGCAGTCCAGATCTGTGTGCCTGTGACACTTATTAAAAGAAAAAAAAAAAAACTACACACAACCATTCCACTCTTTCTATTTTTATCCATACACAATATATCCTTAATACACCCAGAATCATTTCAGGTATTTATTATGCATTGCCTTTATGTTTATTATGTTATTAAACTAATTGTACCAAAGACTGCGTGCATTCTTCATGGCTTTTTTTGCTGTCTAAATTTTGTTTCCTCTTGACTGTTTATGAACAGAAAAAGTTGACTATTTTAAAATCTGATTTTATCTACAGTATATGAATTATCCAGCATATAGTCCATACAATATTAGCTATCACTTGAGAACCTGGTGGGTTTTGTCATGCCCCCCACTGAACCAGTACTCTGCACCAAATGTTATGCTAGCGTCTTTCTTGATTCAATATTTTAGCATAAAAATGAGCACAGAGGACACAGGACTTGGGCTGACAAAACCCAATGAGAGAATTATATCATTGACCACAATTAATGGCCTTTATGCGGTTTAATTGGTTAATTTTTAATATTGTTGTTAGGCTGCAGATTAATGCATCATCCATGTATACTTTATCCATTTTAACTACAGCATTAGAACCAGGCTGGGGCGCATGGAGGGGTGTGTTAAATACAATTCAAATACTAATAATAATAAAAATATACACAACAGACTTGGTCATTTGAGGAAATGTCATTTGTTTTAATAAAGAACTAAATTATATATACATCTTATACTGTGTCTTTGTAACAAAGTATGTTCAATAACATGCTATAATAACAGTATCAAACAATAAGTCATGCCAGTATTCAGACTTTTTTTTAGTGCAGTGCTTAGACTAATTGCCATAATCAATCTCCATTCCATTTTAGTATAACTTTGCTGGAACATGTGCCTTTGAGACCAACACATCTGCTGGGGGAAAAATAGAGAAAAAGAACAGTATTAATTCATCAGCAACTAATTACAGTGAACCCCCGTTGATTGGGTAACTATACCAAAACACACCTAATTGCAAAATTTTCAGTAAAACCTAACAACTATTCATTGTAAAGCCCACCTATTTTCAGCCAATCTATCTGTGTATTTGTGTGCTCTTTCTGCAATGCCTAAAATGACGCACAAGTGCCCTGCTAAAAACCCTATTAACGGAGGAGTTGTTAGCGCTGGCCACCGGTTGCCAGCCGGCCGGCTTGACAGTGAACAACAGCTTGGAAGATGGAAGATTTCAGAAGAGTTCCGACAAGCTGAAGGAGAAAGAAATGAGGTCATTTCTCAAGACGATGCTGGGTTGACGCTAGCGGTGTCCCTACTGTTTCACTTCCGCTCCAATACAGATATCGCAGCCTTAAGTTTTGACCGGTACCAATATTGGTCCGATCAACAATAATCATACATCCTGGACTTATTTTGTAGTATGGAATGTTAGTAAAGGCTTGATCAAGTGATATTACTTAGACAGAGAACAATAATCCTCGTTGGGATCCCCGTTCCTGCTGTGCACGTCTTGACCACTGAGGGGCAGTGTGGTGCACGCAATGAGATACAGAGTCTGAAGAGTATATGCCAGAGAGTATTGTTATACTACCTGTTTGTATATGACTTATACAGCGTCTGTGTACCAATATTCATTATTTTGAGAAATAAAAGTGCTGCGAGTTGAGTACCTGAAGAAAACCCTCACAGACCCTCATCCGCAACCATATACCATACCGCAACCATAGTGAGGAAAAATGGTACGGAAAATGGAAGGATGGATGGATGGATGAACCCAAACAGCAAAGTCATATTCCACCCATTTTGGGCTACACAATTCCAACCCAACACACAGGGAGGGTCACACCCAAAACCCAGCCGGTTTACACTAACCACTGGCTGGGTCACTCCAACTTTAGGTGTCCCAAATAACCCATATTGTGTTATTATTTTTAGGGTTGCGGGCGTGCTAGAGCCTACCCCAGCTATCTTCGGGCGAGAAGCGGAGTACACCCTGAACTGGTCGCCAGTCAATCGCAGAGATGGACTCATTTGCCATATTTGTGTTGGCATTTTATAGGGGGCGTCCACTACTCACTATTTACATCGATGCTTGGTCCGAGGCGAGGGATAGCGAGGGTTCACTGTATCTTGTTTATTGTAATATAATATATGGCACAGAATCCTTACTTGTAGTATATTAATTGTGTGAGATCTTGACTGGAAACCTTCTCAGTGTCTTCTTGTTTGGGCCAGGGGTGACTTCAGCAGGACGCTTGTTAGCCGAGCAGATCTCCTGTTCGGTCTCCACAGTCTCCTCACACACTGAAAAATAACAACAAAAAATATATTTAATGTTCGTTGTTGAGCGAAGGCAGCTCAGTTGTAAGGACAGGTGGAACGGTGGGTTGTGTGGTTATAGCATCTGGCTCACAGGTTCGATTCCCAAAAGCGTTCAGTGAGCTTCAAGTTTATTTGGTACGCGGTAAAAGCGCTTAAGGCTCTGTGGGATCACATCTGTGTGTACAGCAGATAAGTTCACAACTTAAATAAGTGAGTCGGCCGTTCATCAAAGAGCGTTTGACAAGCGACACAGCACGTGACCATTCTGTGACGACAGGGCGAGCGCTTCTCGAAGAGAAAACACCAAAAGAACGACGTGACATGTTACTTACAAAGCTAGCTCAGATGGCATACGTCACGAATAACGACCTTTTTTTTCGGGCAGCACACCGTGCATGAAAGCTTCCATAATGGGTGTCCATACCGGGCCTGGGAGAAGAAGACTTGTCGTTGTCCCAGGAGGATTCGTGGTAAAAAGCAGCGGTGTGCTCCACGGGCTGTTTCTCCCACTGCAACCTGCCGGGCAGCGGCGTCTCGGTCTGGAAGCTGAAATTCCAGCGCAGGTTGTCCTCCTGGATACTTTGGCGGAGCTTCACTTCTAACTCTCGGTCCACCCGCTCGCGGTTCACAATGCCGAACAGGTCCCTGCGTACCGACTTTCCCAAAACGACGGTGTCCATTTTCGCTGTAGTCGACGAAAAGCCGCCGCAGCTTTTTTCGATGGAATGTGACGAGCCGAGGAGCTGCACGCTGCAATTGAGAGCGCAAAGCACGCCATTGGCTGTGGCATCGACGTCACAAAGGATAGGTTGTAGCCAATCAGCATGCTGTGTGCGGCCGCGCTCACTCAGTGCAAGCGCGCGGTATTATTACAAAATGGATTGTTTTCACATAGATTGGGAATTTAACTTGTACAGCGCTGTTCCTCAGTTAGGGATACACTAAAACGTTTGCTGCTCTCTATGAAAAACAGCAAACGTTTTCTGTGTTTAGGCTGGTGTGCTGGCAATATTTTTCATTGTAATTAGAATATTGGACATTTATTGTAATTGTTTCACCTAATTACTTATGATGGGCAGTCAGAAGCAATGACATTTAAAACTACATTGTAATATTTGCCTCATGAAATTTTATTAGTTTTTTACCAACGCGGCAGCACGGTTTTGGACTGGTTAGTACGTCTGCCTCACAGTTCTGAGGACCGGGGTTCAAATCCCGGCCCCTCATGTGTGGAGTTTGCATGTTCTCCCCGTGCCTGTGTGGGTTTTCTCCGGGTACTCCGGTTTCCTCCCACATCCCACACACATGCGTGGTAGGTTGATTGAAGACTCAAAATTTCCGTAAGTGTGAATGTGTTGTTTGTGTAAATGTGCCCTGTGGTTGGCTGGCGACCAGTTCCGGGTGTACCCTGCCTCTCACCCGAAGGTACCTGGGTTAGGCTCCAGCACGCCGCCGACCCTATTGAGGATAAGCGGTACAGAAAATGGATGGATGGATAATATCAACAGATTATTCTCTTCATTTCATCGTCTTTTTTCCCCTATAGTGCTTCCAGTATGTGTACATGTATGTTGGTTTGGTCATACAAGTGTCCAGAAAAGGTCCCTCTGACACCTACTTCTGTTTGACCCAGTTTTGTATCCCTTTGTCCATATTTGGCTAAGACCGCCACCTTTCTTCTGATTGGTTGCCTCCATATAGAGCTCACGTGTTGTTTGTTATGTTGACAGTGCTGGCTCGGGAGTGGAGAGGTACACGGAGATCTTCACTAGTTGGCATAGATAAGCTTGAGAAATTCGAATGACCTGATTTCAGGCCTCGGCAGAAAAAGGTCTAGAATTCAGGAATGGCTGGACGGTTTTAATTCATATTTCGCATGTTTACTGTGACACCATAGAGCCAATATGACATCCCAAATACTAGAAAAAGTTGGTTTGGTAGGGCAAATAGGGCAACTTTAAATCATATTTCAGCCCCTATGTGCTGCCATGTCAATCTGATCTTCCCTTCAGAATCAGTAGTGCTGGGGGATGTAACTAGGGCCTTTATTAGCAATAGACCTTTTTTCATCCTGTGATTGGTTGGTCAGAGCAAAACTAGTTACAGCCAACTGTAACTAGTGAAAACCGTCTCTACCAATCTGCACACATTAATACATCCATTCATTTTCTGTACCGCTTACCCTCATTAGTGTCATGGGCCTGCTGGAGCCTATCCAAGCTGACTCACAGTGATCAGGTCCAGAGTTCAAATTTTAGCCCTAAATAGCCCATAGGTGTGAATGTGAGTGTGAATGGCTGATTGTCTATACTGCATGCACCCGTGACCATAATGGACAAGTGGTATAGAAAATTAATTGATAAAATGTCAATTGTGTTTCTGATGATGCAAGTCTCCTAAAATGCATGAGTGTCACTCGGTATTCGAAAAGTGCAGTGCACAATTTGCATAATTTGTTTGATGACTGATAAATGATCACAAAGCAACTTTTATTTTAGTTAAAAAAAAATAACTGCTGTTTTTCACAGGACATCAAGTGACAAAATACAATAGAGATGGACACACAGGTAGGAATATCTTTGCATTTTTTAACACTGAAGCCACAGTATCAAATCATGGAAAATATTTCCAATTGATAGTACACTGCAGTGGAAATGTATTGGCTGCAAGTACAAGTTTTAAATAATACTTACTTCCAATAATTTTGTTATTTATAGTCTACAAATGAATTCCGCTTGACCAAAGGCCACAAGTGACAATTTCTGTAGAGTTAACACTGTTATTACTGTTGTGGTGCTATGAAACTATTCACTGTGGCTTTTTAGTGCTTCTAATTCCTCAGTAGTGGTAGTATAAGGGACGACACAAAAAGCACAAGTAAATAATTGAAAGATACAGTACAAAAAAAAAGCAACAGAAGGCACTGGCAGTTCTTCTAAACTAATAAGTGCTGCACTTTACTGTTATCCAATATGTAAACGTGTTGAAAGGATCACATACGGTACAGTAGATTAATTCACATTCACACACACTCAAACATGACATTTCAGAGACATAAACAACATAGCATAACAACCCGAAAAGATGACACCAACAGTATTGATGTCAACAAATCAAAAATACACCCTTGTAAAGTTAAGCATAATTGTATAATGGTTGAAACCAGCCAACCTGCATCACGTCTGTACATAGGGTTACATGGTTGAACTCAAATTTTAAATTTAACTTCTTAATTGATCCAAACTTCTATTTAAATTAATATTAAGAAGAATGTTTTGTTATAAATTCACTTTTATGATTATTATTAAAAGAAAGACTTAATTTTAAAAACAATTGAAAGCCATTCTCAGTGTGGATATACAAATTTGGAAAAAACGTGCAGATTTAAAGATGAATGAAGAGATGAAATCCAATGTATTTTTTTTTATCAAATAGAAGAACAACTGGTAACCCTTCAAATGTTCAAAACGTAACTTAGCATTATGCTTCATATTTTACCAAGAGGGTCAGTAAAGGTGTTTTTTTTTCTTACGGAAAAAAAATGACATCTCTGCTCTTTGGTGTGACCGATGAATTCAGACAGGATTATCTACGTACCACATATTTACATGTTTGGGTCTCAACTACCCCAAAATATCCCAATTGTTCAAGAAAATTTAGTCACTTCCTCGACGCACAGTATGAATGTACCCTTGTAAGGTGTCATGCAGCAGCTGAGGCCTTGTCTCCTGCTGGTGTAGATTATTAGAAATGTTGTAATTGGTAACTGCAGGAGAGAACGATCTCAGTCCGAGTCAGAGTCTGAAAATTCATCTGGAAGAGAAAAATACCTTCATCAGGATGATTGGCACATCCCCATGTGGGCTTGTTTAGCAGTTTATAAATAAGAAAAAGTAATTCAACAATGTTACAAGTGCAAGGCTTGTTGTATTTAGTAGTTGGTTTGTTTTTTCAAATTTAAAACTGTAAGCACAGGTTCCTTTGATTTTCTTATTGATTGATTTCCTTTCTTACATATACTGTATGCTCCTCTTCAAAGGTATTTTGCAATTCCATTATTGTAGCTGTTGGCCCAAAAATAATTTTAGTTCAAAAGACGAACATGAGACAAGAGATCATAATTTCAGCTACAATTTTCTGGTATTATCATCTGCATCTGCTACACAACTTGAAAGATAGCACCTTTTCTTGGAACCTACTTATTGTTCATACAAGCAAAAGTATTAGAACATGTGACTGGCAGGTGTGTTTTGATGCCGCTTTTACAATCAACTTTCAAACAATAAATATGCACAGTTTCAGATTTAGAGTTTGCCTGTGAAGAATGCATTTAGAGCTGTAATCAAAATGAAAATCATAGAGCTCTCTATTGGTGAGAAACCAAAAATTGTGAAGCTGAGAGAAGATGGAAAATCTATCTGAGAATAGCATTTGGAATCTCTTAAAGAAGAAATAAACTACTGGTGTGCTTGACTTTGAACAGGTAGACCAAGGAATCAACATCTGTTGTGGAAAGAAATATTTCAGAACTATAAAGAAATTCCCTAAAAAAAACTTTTTGTGGCAACAACCTCCAGAAGGAAGGAGTGAAGGTCATGAACATGAACAAGGGTACAGCTGCTCCACTAAAATATGCAAAGCACTCACTCATTTGCAAGAAGAAAAAGAAGGCCAGGCTGGAATTTGTTCAAAAGGACAGAGATGAGTCTAAAAAAATCTGGGGAGAAAGTTTTATGGACTGTCAAAGTGGCTTCAAGAACAAACGGATCTGCTCAAGATCCAAAACATGCAAGTTCAACTGTGAAACTCAGCTAACTGAACTCAAATGTCCACAGACATTTTGTCTGCCAATTTAAAGATAGAGTACATGCACGCAAACTGAATACAGGATGCATGACCCATACACACTTCCAAAACAACAAAGGAATGTATCTGGGGTAACAAGCCTGAGTGCCCCTGCAGCAGTGCTTAAACAAATATATAAAACAAATGTTAGATACACAGCAGCCGACTGGTTACCACATCTGCCTCACAGTTCTAAGGACTGGGGTTAAAATCCTGGCCTCGCCTGTGTGGAGTTTGCATATTCTCCCCCGTGCCTGCGTGGCTTTTCACAACGGTTTCCTCCCACATCCCAAAAAACATGCATGGTAGGTTAATTGAAGACTGTAAATTGCTCGTAGGTGTGAATGTGAGTGCGAATGGTTGTTTGTTTATATGTGCCCTGCGATTGCCTGGCAACTAGTTCAGGGTGTACCCCGCCTCTCGCCCGAAGATAGCTGGGATAGGCTCCAGCATGCCCGTGACCCTAGTGAGGAGAAGCGGTACAGAAAATGGATGGTTGATAGATACACTTGTGCACTTTAAATGCATATGAATTTGGTGTATGTGAACATGCTGCCGGGTCAATGATTCAGGCTGGGTGACATTCGAAGAACTAAAAATGATTGAATATTTTTCAATGTTTTTCCCTATTAAAAACTTCATTGTAAAGATGTGTCAATACATCATCTTTGGGATGTGCTGGAATTGCATATTCCCAATGTGGATGTGGTGCTCTTGTGTTAATATGGACCAAAAGCTTGATTAAGAGCACCTTCCTTCAACTATACCATTAAAAATGGTATCTATCTATCTATCTAAAATCTATCGGTAAAAGGCGGGCAGCCCTTCTTTGTATAAGATAATAATTGCTCTTTTTTACTTTTTAAATGTGTTTCTCTAGTAAGCATCTTTGAGTATTTTTGTAGAATCATAAATAACATCCATCCATCCATTTTCTGAGCCGCTTCTCCTCACTAGGGTCGCGGGAGTGCTGTCGCCTATCCCAGCTATCTTCGGCCAGGAGGCGGGGTACACCCTGAACTGGTTGCCAGCCAATCGCAGGGCACATACAAACAAACAACCATCCACACTCACATTCACACCTACGGGCAATTTTAGAGTCTTCAATCAACCTACCACGCATGTTTTTGGGATGTGGGAGGAAACCGGAGTGCCCGGAGAAAACCCACCCAGGCACGGGGAGAACACGCAAACTCCACACAGGCGGGGCCGGGGATTGACCCCCGGTCCTCAGAACTGTGAAGCAGACGCCCTAACCAGTCGTCCACCGTGCCCATAAATAACATTTAAGTAAATATTTGATAATAATTTATATGTATATATTAAAAGTGGGTTTGTGTTTATTCTTATAAAAAAAGGTCTACAGTATTTACATTCATATTAATTTAACTGGTAATAGTAGATAAGTAATAGGTTAATAGTTAATTCATTGCACTTAAAATGTGTGTGGATAATTTCAAAGGTTTGAAATTACATATATATCATCATATTTGAGCCTTCTTATATATGTATTTGATTGCCTTTATTATTGCCATTTGGTCTGGCCAGCATGGAGTGAAGCCACAGGTTTTTGTTTTTTTTTAAACCTCTCTTTTACTTTCTCTTTATCCACCTCATTATTTATTGTCCTGGAATAATGTTTGTCACATTGTTTCAATTTTGAGGTAAACTATGGGCCTGTACAAAGATGTATATAGTTTTAGGGCATCAAGCTAGGGCCTCATTCAACAGGAACCTACAATTTTTGTAAGTGCTATACAAAAAATATGTATTCCTATGTGCCGGTATTATTTTAGATGTACAAATATTGGATGCTGATAGTTGTGGACCACTACCTTGCTGTCTGGAAGGCTCCTCAGTGGTCTCTCCACCTTGCTTCAGGAAATTGGCGAGCTCATTAAAAATTAGATAAAAATCTAAAGCAAATGCAATAGTAGCAATGAAGCCAAAAACCTGTGAGGAGGATTTCAGAAGAAATTGAAATAAGGACATGGGTATTTCAATAGAACAAATACGTGTGGGATTAATAAGAGGTAAATAATGGTCATGCTAAATGATTGAAGTGGTCAAGCTCTCAACTTTACCCCGGCAGCTTTGGAGGAACCATCCACATATTTGGATACTGCAATTATGGAAATGATGAAGAAAATGATGGCAGCAGTCACACATCTCATGAAATCCTTGAAAGAGGAAAAGAGAAACACACCTATTATCAGGAAAAACATACACCACACTAGGGTTGGGCATCAAAAATCGAGAACCGACTGGAACCGGGAATAATGTTCCCGTTCTCGCGGAATCGTTAAAATTTCAAAATTTCGGTTTCCAGTTTCAATGCCTAGTTCGCCAACCCCGAAGAAAAGAGTGGCGAAAACCAACGAAGAATGCGCACGAAGACGTGCTTTTGCCCAACGGTGGCGGCGAACAAAATTGTGTCTTAACTTTGTTAAAATGAATGACCGGTGGCCTCAGTGCAACACTTGGAAAAAGATTATATTGTGTAAAAGAGGCTTTCACAATGTGTCGCGTCTGACGTGCTCCCTCCCGCTCTGAGCCTCAGCATACACCGCGCGAAGCTTCAGTGAAGTCAATGCTCAGTCAATTGGGTGAGTGAAACAATAAAATACGTCAATGCCAACATTGAGACAGCTAACAAGGTAAATGGTTGGTTGCACTTTTGCACTTATGGCCGTTCGCATTTATTTTAGTCTTCAAACCAACGTAAGAACCGATGACTTAACATTGAGCTGGAACTTCACCGTAGCAACTTTACATCACAATGATTTGGGAGAAAATTCACATAAAAGTCTCGCAGTATCACAAACACGAACCTTGTGGCTCATTGGTGGGTAGAGAAAGGAATCAACGTTTTATAGCTCACCGGTGTCGTGTGAAGTTACTTTTCATGCAAAAATGCTGGGTGCGTACCGTTCAAAATAAAAGGCTGCAAGCTTAAAACAGGAAGTCAAGTTAAAACCTGCACATATAAACCATTTGACGTGATAAAACAGTTCCAAATAACTATTTTATCCATCCATTTTCTGTACCGCTTTATCCTCATTTTAACAATGTTATATTTAACTTTTAGCTGAAGCATTAATTAATAAATATTAAGTCAATGGGTTTAGTTGCCTATTAGTTCATGGGTTTGATATTAATACTGGTTATAAAGAAGCCCGAGTCAAATGCTCATTTTAGTCTATGATGCGGACTGCTAAGAAAATGGATGTTCATAATTTGGACACCCTTTATTTAAACCATGCAAACTTTTTTGACCCAACCCCGAAAAAGAATCGGAATCGAGAATCGTTTGGAATCGGAATCGAAACGAGGAACCGGAATCGGGACCGGAATCGCTCAAATTCAAACGATGCCCAACCCTACACCACGCTGCCCCTTTCTTGTTTCAGAACAGTCCAAAAGTATGTAAATGTGATCTGGGACGATCCTCTTACCATGAGAGGCCATATGAAACCTTTAAACCTCTCGTTGAATTTGGTAGAGTAGGCAAAGAGCAGGAAGAGAGCAGCCAGGAACTCCAGCAGTGGGACTGTCACAAAGGCAGCTGCCATGGATGCAGCGAAGCACACAAAGTCTACGAAGGACAGCGCCTACAGACACATGGAGATGTTCATGAGAAATGGAAGACAAAAGCAACACACACAGGATACGCTTTCATAAAGAAGAACAAAGAATCAAATCCCTCTTTGCCTGAATAAATCTCATCTGTTGCATTTTTTTCAAAACATCTCCTTTTCTGAGGTTTGTTTTTTTATAGTGTCACTTTCCACAAGCAGTCTGTTTATTTCCTGACATGGATCGCTATCTTTTAGCCTCCCACCACCTTTTTTGTCTCTTTTTCTTTCTTGAATACTCCACCAACCAGCCATCTGAATTCCAATGTCCATATGTACAGCACATACAGGGAGACATCTGGCAACCAGATCTGGCTTGTGGCCAGTAGTAATTCACAGCACTATTTAGTCAAGTACTATTTAGCACAAGTAGGTTGATTCCACTTTTGATTGTCTCTAAGCATCGCCTTTCGAAGCAAAGTGCCTTCCCCAAGAGTGAGACCTTATCCACCCACGGCTCCAGGCCTATTTCCTGTAAGGAGATACAGCTGTGAACAGACAATGTTTATTGACTGCTACACTAAATCCCTCTTTCTTTCACTTCCAGGCGCAAATACTCAAACAAAACACAAAGCGGTAACAGTTGCTAAAAATTTCATATATAAGCAATGAGTATCCAATCCCCTCTGCCAAACAGAAATATGTACAGTATATGTACTGCAGATCACTCAAGGCAAAGTGAAAAAATTGAGTCAAATGTACCAACACATAGGCACTGTAATTTACTTGAATTATTTGTATTCATGAATTTATTGAAAATAACTCTTGTTGAGCAGCATAGTGGTTAGTATGTCATCTGCCTCACAGTTCTGAGGTTTGGGGTTTGAATATTGGCTCAGGCCTTCCTGTGTGGATTTTGCGTGTCCTCCCCATGCTTGCCACATTCCAAAACATGCAGTTAGGTTAAGTGAAAACTTAAATTGCCCATTATAGTGAAAGTGAGTGCCAATGGTTGTTTTTCTGTGTGCCCTGAAATCGGTTGGTGACCAGTAAAAAAGAAAATAAAGAGATGGATAACTTGTGTTAACTGTCAGCGGTGTTGAACTCATTTTTGTCAAGGGTCAGATAGTAGTAATGGTTTCACACAGTTTTCCATGCAGAAGAGTTTGTGATAAATGCTTGTATCTACGAACATGAGCAATAAATACAGACTGATTTCCCTTGACTCTTTTGTCCCAGTGCACTTTTCCTTGTCTGAAATCAGAAATGACCAACTTGCTAGTTTTCTGGAATGCAGCATAAATGTGGGAGCGTGCTGTGCAGTGCAGTACAGAGATCAGTGCAAAATGTGCACTGATGATAACTCTTCCTGGTGGGAGACCAGATTTCCAGGAAAATCATGCATCCATCCATTTTCTATACTGCTTGTTCTTATTAGGATCACGGATGAACCGGAGCCTATCCCATCTAAGTTTAGGCGAAAGTACACCTGGAACTGGTCCTCATCCAATTGCAGGCAACGTATATACACACAAACGTTCACAGTCATGCCACTGAACTATTTAGACTTTTCACTTAACCTAACATGCATGTTTCTGAAATGCAGGAGGAAGACCACACCAGCACAAGGAGAGCATGCGAACTCCACCCTGGAAGGTCGTAGCGAGAGGTGGGTAGTATTGTGCTACATTTACTCCGTTACATTTACTCAAGTAGCATTTTGGATAAATTGATTGAAGACTCTAGATTGCCCGTAGGTGTGAATATGAGTGCGAATCATTGTTTGTTTAAATGTGCCCTGCAATTGGCTGGCGACCAATTCAGGGTGTACCCCGCCTCTCGCCCGAAGGTAGCTGGGATAGGCTCCAGCACGCCCGCGACCCTAATTAGGATAAGCGGTTCAGAAAATGGATGGATGGATGTACTTTTTAAAGTAGTTTTATACTGCATACATTTTAGTTTTACTCAAGTGTTTATGTGAAGAAGAAACTGTACTTTTTCTCCGTTACAATATTCTAAATGTCGCTCGCTACTTTTATGTATCAATAATTGCTTATTTTTCAGCTATTTCGTGTGCGACCTATCGGTTTAGACTACGACTTCGACTTCTGCATTGGGCGCTGTTTGCTCCAATCCAATTTAAGCGCTAGTGAAGATTAAGTTCACCAATCAAACGACACAATGAAGTCACATGACCACACACAACCCCTTCCCCTGGGTTTCCCGGGCATAGGTATTAACACTAGATAAGCCAGCCCGGCTAATCGACGTGCCTACGTGGTGACCATGTTGGGAAAGGCACTGTTACCATTGAAGGCAACGGCGCATGACTCATGTTTACAGTTAGACAAAGAAAAACAACTTTCATGAATTGTAGTATTTGTCTGGCACTGTCTGCCCAAACGTGGATATTTCAGCCCACTTCTAACTTGGGAAAACACCTTGTCGTAAATTGGAAATGTTTTGTTGTTTTGGCTATGCATATTAGCCCACATTAGCCCTATTTTATCACAAGTAACTGTAAAACATGCATCTCTTGGGGTACGTGCTAATCTCGCTCACACTGTACACACGCACACACACACAGAAATATCAGGATTTGCACATTCACATTTTATTTTGTTATTTTTATTTTATTGATGTTCATGCTCGGTGGCACGGTCGACGACTGGTTAGAGCGTCAGCTTCACAGTTCTGAGGACCCGGGTCCAATCCCCGGCCCCGCCTGTGTGGAGTTTGCATGTTCTCCCCGTACCTGCGTGGGTTTTCTCCGGGCACTCTGGTTTCCTCCCACATCCCAAAAACATGCATTAATTGGACACTCTAAAATTGCCCGTAGGTGTGCCTGTGAGTGCGAATGGTTGCTTGTTTGTATGTGCCCTGCGATTGGCTGGCAACCAGTTCAGGGTGTACCCTGCCTCCTGCCCGATGACAGCTGGGATAGGCTCCAGCACGCCTGCGACCCTAGTGAGGAGAAGCGGCTCAGAAAATGGATGAATGGATGGATGGATGATGTTCATGCTCATAAAAAATGCTACTCACCATTTACTCAGTACTTCAGTAGTTTTTTCACTGTTTACTTTTGACTCTTAAGTAATTTTTTGGAGGACTACTTTTTACTTTTACTGGAGTCAAATTATTGTCAACTAACAGTACTCTTACTTGAGTACAATATTTGTCCACTCTATCCACCTCTTGTCATAGCCGAGAGTTGAACTCTGAACCACAGAGTTGTAAGGCAGGCATCCTAAACATGAAATCACCATGCTGCCTTCCAGGGAACCCATTCATCCATCCAATAATTTTCTATAGTACTTATCCTCATTAGGGTCACGGGTGAGCTGCAACCTTTCCCATCTGACTTTGGGTGAGAGGTGGGGTTCACCCTGGCCTGGTCATAATTTTAATTTACACCTACTGTATAAACAATTTAACAGTTTTCAGTGAATGTAACATGCATATTTTTGGATTGTCAGAGTACCTGTAGAACCATAAACTGAACTCAATAATTATGAGCGAATGTTTGTTCGGGCAGAATAAAGTATGGGCATTCTTAAGAGTACTGAGGATAAAACACTTGACTCGTCACATCAGTACAAGTTGATGTTCTTGTTGTATAAATTACAAACACTTCTCTGAGCCTCCAGGCAAAATGCACTCTTAGATCATAATAATGGACAAGCAGATTGTACTTACAAGGTATGGAATAAGTGAGCAGGTACTAAAAGGTCGTAAAACTAGCTGTGAGGGTAACTATGAGTCACAAACCTAATGGGTGAAACAGAATTCTCCTATTCTATGTTCACACCAAAAAAGGACTGATTCCAAACTAAATTGATGTGCACTGCAGTAAAACAGTAGTTGTTTGACACAGATGGAAAAATAATACTAACTGACTAATATGTACTATAAGATGTGTTTCTCTCATTACGGTGCACATTTTTCAGATATATACTCAGCATGCAATACAGTTGGAAGCCATTCAAATAAAGATGCAGCAAGGAGTCAAGGACACACACATTGGACAGACTGCAAGTTGATAACAATCTCTAATAAGGCATCAAAACATTCCCAGTCTGTCAGTGTGCACTTTTTGATTCATTTTGGCAACATATTAAATATTGACTTCCATTTAGGTAGCAGCCAATTGCAGGTAGTGATTAATCTTGGACAATTAATGTAGAAGTTCTGTCAAGTCTCTTCTGTTAAAACAGCCTAAACTATTTTTCACACACATAAACTGGACTTAATCAGTTACATGGTGCAGTTTCCATCCCATGTTTCCTTCCCCCAACACCCCAAATGTATTCAACTAAATGACAGTGAGCGGAGACCGAGGGGTAAAGGGACTCTGTTGTGGATGTCGAGTTATGCACTCAGTGAGCACACCGCTGCAGCCCACACATTGTGGAATGGAAGAGTGTAACTGTGAGGAAGAGAATGACCACTATGTGACCATGACCCAACATGAGACTGAAAGTCACATGACACCAGTGTGATGAGAAAAGAACCTTCCTTCCCACAAGGAAGTTGTTGTACGTGTGCCTCGGGTATAAGTACAGAAAACTACATGAACTTGGTATTGCACAATGCTGAAAGACAAGCAAATGTGGATTTGACTTATTCTTGCATCCATCCATTTTCTATCACGCTTTTCCTCATTAGGGTCGCTGGTCACCCTCACATTCACAAATATAGACAATTTAGAGTCCACATTGAATTTGAGGCAGACAGGGACGTAACAAAGTACTTGTACACACTCATTGTGGAAGTACTTAAGTAGATTTTTCAGGTATCTGTACTTTACTGGAGTATTTATTTTTCTGGATACTTTTTACTTTTACTCCTTACTTTTTTAACACATATCTGTACTTTCCAGTCCTTACATTAAAAAAAGAAAAAATGAGCTCGTTACCTTAACTCTTAAACCTTCTCAAGTTAACAACAGCTCGTAAAAAGGATAACGCCGAAAAAGCGGAAACTGGAAGTAAACGAGTTGAGCGCATTGATCGTAGACATCATAGCTAATTTGAGCCGCGTGCCTACGGTGACGCTAAGCTAGTGGGGGCAAAGTGTTGGCGCATTCCATGTTTGTGGACGGCACGGTTGGAAACTAAAATTACAAGGATGCCTGCACATTGTGCTGCGTACGGTTGCACACACGTTGTACTACCACAACAAGGGAACTCTGAACTGTTAATAACCTTTCCCGCCCCTCGATTGATTGGGTGGGGTCCCCAGCCGCCACGGTGCGGCCACAGCAATTACATGACACTTCTGTCAGTCTTTGTGCATGTAAAGCGGTATCAATTCACTTGCATGTATCCGCATACACACACCCCTCGGACTCTTTCACTGGGTGTGGGGTCACGCACTTACTGTGACAAATAACTCATGAATATGCAAATCGCTTGTGTATCCCCTCACTTATACTCTCGTCCTGTAGACTTTTATAATTCACATAATTAATGCCACCACACTTCAGTTGTACAGCCGGGTTCACGACCCTTGTCCTGCATGCTTCCTCTCCTGTCCTTGTCCTGTTCTATCTTATCCAGTCCTTCCCTCACAGGGTGTAGCACTACAGCCCCATGCAACACTCATATTTAATGTTTCATTGTTCTACATAATGTAATGATTTACTTCTCTCATCCTGTCTACAATTAGTGCTTTGTATGTTGTCTTTGTTTCTCTCTCCCTTTTATAAACTTTGTTCTGTTCGACTGATCAAGTCTGATTCTCAATAAACCTCAATTATAATACCACAGCGGAAGCTTAAAAACTCCACTGTGACACAGTAAAACTGTTCCGGCATGAAAGGTATACAGATTTTCCATTCTGCTTGACCTAACAGCCGAACAGGACAAAAAATAAATAAAATAAAATAACCTTTCATAGGTAGGTATATTTTTGGCTATTTTTTTTTCAAAAGTGCTGCAATGCTTTGGGTGAACCACGCTAGTTTTTGTTTGTTAGAAAGCTAGCTTGTTGAAGTCTAGTTTGCTGGCAGTAAATTATGTTACGTTTGAGCCTTAACATATAATATTTCCAACAGATTTATTTGCCCACTGCCAAAACAAAACTGTAAATATCCCAAACTGAAAATAGCCATAATTTGCTCATTTGATTAGTTTCAGTAAATACATAAATAAATAAATAAATAAATAGTTCTCTGATGTTTACACCGTTTTAAATGGATCTCTTATCGGCCATCTGATTTTTTAGAAAAAAGTCTGATGCTGTTATGCATCACAATGCCGAACATCGGCGCCGATAATCAGTCTATTCCTATTTGAGATCTGATCAAATGCCCCCCAAAATGGCTCCGTTGACGATTTTCTTGAAGCTTCGGTATAATATTGAGGAGTCACATCAATGGAGGAGTAAAAAAAAGAACAATTTGTCACACACTACAGTATATGCAATAAGGTGGCATGGTGGCCGACTGGTTAGCACATCCACCTCACTGTTCTGAGGTACAGGGTTCAAATCCGGCCTTCCTGTGTGGAGTTTGTATGTCTGCAGGTGCCTGTGTGAGTGTTCTTCAGGTACTCTGGTTTTCTCCTGCATTCCAAAAATATGCATTTTAGGTTCATTGAAGACTCTAAGCCGCACGGTGGCCGACTGGTTAGCACATCTACCTCACAGTTCTGAGGACCGGGGTTCAAATCCCGGCCCCACCTGTGTGGAGTTTGCATGTTCTTCCCGTGCCTGTGTGGGTTTTCGCCGGGTACTCCGGTTTCTTCCCACATCCCAAAAACATGCGTGGTAGGTTAACTGAAGACTTGAAATTGCCCGTAGGTGTGAATGTGAGTGCGGAAGGTTTGTTTCTATGTGCCCTGCGATTGGCTGATGACCGGTTCAGGGTGTACTCTGCCTCTCGCCCGAAAATAGCTGGTATAGGCTCCAGCACGCCCGCGACCCTAGTGAGGATAAGCGGTACAGAAAATGGATGGATGGATGGATGAAGACTAAATTGACCGTAAGTGTTAATGTGAGTGTGAATGGTTGTTTGTTTATATGTTCCCTGCAACTGGCTGGCGACCAGTTCAGGCTGTACCCTCCCTCTCGCCCAAAGTCAGCTGGGATAGATGCCAGCACACCCGTGACCTTAGTGAGGATAAGTGATACAGAAAATGGATGGATGGACACAATACACACAAATGTCATGCATAAGCATGTATGTAAGTCAAAATGTATTTTAGTCCATCAATAACCAATGCTAATTCAGTGGTAAAGTCAGAACTATAGTAAATACATGCATGAAAAACACTTTTAAACCATAACTACATTAGTCATATCCGAGGACACCCCATGTGTACTATTCACAACCACTAGAGGTATATGGGGTTTGCTTTGATTTTATGAATTTAATAATCAGCAATATACTCCACATTGTATTTGTTTTTCAGTATCTACAATGGCATTTCTCACCATTTATCTGTAATTCTCCCTAAATGTAAATAATTATGCTATATAGGCATGATGTACCAGGCCCCCCTCGTCCATTATCATTTACTTCCGACCTCACAAACGCCATAACCTTGGAGAATGTCTTTCAAAAAATAGTGGAAAGCTTTAAGCTGCAGAGGCTTGATTTCTTCATTCATAACCACTGGCGGTTTCTCAATACTTTTGTTCTTACAGTGTTTAATGTTTTCTACCGCTGGAGTGCAACCAACCAATTTCTTGAAAGTTTTAACACACTTTGCCAATAAAGATGATTCTCATTCAGCTCGTGGATTGTGCCTATAAAAAAAAGGTTACTTAGGTGCTAACTGTTTGCTTTTCAAAAATAATCAGGAAAGGGTGACAATATAATGAAAGCATCCTTCAGTCTGATGAAATCCAGCAGGGAGCACAATGGTGAGTTGGAGCCACTTTTAACACTGTTGTTGTGTTGTGGGTCAAATTGACATGTTGCAAAGTTTAGAAACAAAACATTCCAAATTATATATAATAATATAAAAATGGAAAACAAATGACTGTTTTTGTTTTAGTACTCCTTTTGATGATCCATTTATCTATTTTCTATTCTGCTTGTCCTCATTTGGGCCCTGTGTGAGCTATAGCCTATCTCAATTGACTAAGGGCGAGAGGTGGGACCGTGGGGTACACCCTGGACTGGTCGCCTGTCAATTAAAGGGCATATAGACATTGATAATCATTCACACTCACATAATTTAGAGTATCCAGTAACATGCATTTGAAGGTTAAAATCCGGGCTCTCAGTGTGGAGTTTCTCCCCGTGTCTGTGTGGGTTTTCTCTGGGTACTCCGCTTTCCTCCTGCATTCCAAAAACATGCTTTGTAGTTTCATTGAAGACTTTAAATTGTTTGTAGGAGAATGGTTGTTTGTTTATATGTGCCCTGTTGCTGGTGACCAGTTCAGGGTGCACCATGCCTCTTGCCCAAAAGTCTGCTGGGATAGGCTCCATCACACCCGCAACCTTTTTGATGATAGACAGAGAATGGATGGAATAACATGCATGTTTTTAGAATGCGTATGGAAGCTGGAGTACCAGGAGAAAACCCACACAAGCCCGGGACGAACATGCAAATTCCACATAGGAAGAATGGAACTAAAGTCCAAACCTTGAAGCTTATAACTGTGAGGCAGACGTGCTCACCCCCGTACTGAAAGTTAAAAATGTATAACAAAACATTTAAAAAAAAATAGAAATAAATCAGCCGTGCTTTTGTACTGTACTTTTAATTACTGCGTGTGTATTATTTATTTAAAATACATTTTTAATGGTAATGATGAATGAGGTCATATTGACATGAAAATTCTTGGCGCTTCAAAGAAACAAACACAGGAGGAGACCAGGGTTAAGAGAGCTGTGATGATTAAAAAAAAGAAA
This sequence comes from Phyllopteryx taeniolatus, assembly GCF_024500385.1. NCBI lineage: Eukaryota > Metazoa > Chordata > Actinopteri > Syngnathiformes > Syngnathidae > Phyllopteryx > Phyllopteryx taeniolatus. The sequence continues at coordinate 18,577,273 of NC_084503.1, forward strand.
AAGGTTTATTTCAAACCTTGGGAATGTAGCCCCTAATTTGTTTTTAACCTTTGCCGCTCCTCCCGTCATTAAAATGGCTTGAAGCAGATATCCGTGTTTTCTTTCTAAATACATTAAATATGTTTGAAGATAAATGCGGAAAACATATGCAAAGACGTATAACAATATAGTGCTAAATTACTGTAGCTTAAGCATCTTTTTCACCATTTGAAGTTTCCTGATTTTGTGGGCTGGGCTAAAACACAGCCCTGTGACATCACAGGGCTGGGGCGTATACTTTCTAGCGCAAGTTCCCTTGCCCACTATATAAGGACAAAGTGATGTCATTTCGTTTGGCTGCTCATTTGAGTTAGCTGTGCTTAGCTTCCATAACAAGCCCCATTTACCACTCCAGGGTGCAGTTAGCAAGCTAACAATGGCTACACCCTGAAAGTGCGTCATCGCTGGATGCCTCAATTTACAGAATAGCTCGATGACGTTTTTTTAAGCTCCTAAAAAAAATGAGGAAATAAAAATGTGATGGATTGACTTTAACATTCACTGCCAGGCCTCCGTGTTAACATGGATATTTGAATTCAACAGCCGTCAATGGCAGTGAATGAGTTTTTAAAAATACACGTAGTTGGCGAGCTGAACATCAACACCACCAGCCGATTTTACAGTGCGCATTTTACAGATAGTTTTGTAAACTTTCACCAGAGACAACATGGGTAACTTGATACTAGTGAATGGGGCAGTCTGTCTCCCTACTTGGGCTTCCTCCTACCGTCCCGCTGTCGTTAGGTGGCGTGTTCGGCAGTGACATTATGCCACCAAAAACGAGGGTAAGTTGACTTGTGTGCTAATTGTTCTGATCATAGTCCACAATAACCATTCATTTTTGAAGTTTTACATCATATAAGCTATCGCCCCCCCAGTATGTTTGATTCCTTTTGGCGCATCCATTCGACACGCCCACAACATCTGAGAGCTTTATTATTCAACTTTTGAAACCTGATTGTATATACCTAGCGATTTGTTTTATTCATTGAAATTTGGCAGGCTTGTTAACATGTCTCTTCTCTGTGGTGTGTCGAAATTACTGTCCGTGCCATTTTTTGGGGCCTGCTTAGTGCCACTTTAATGGAAACAGACTGACCGACATTGAAGCAGACACTCGAAGAGTTGAGTTAAAGTTGGGTTGAAGCACGACAGATTTGGCGATATTTGTTATATTACTATATTAGACATTGGACGATATCTTGTGAAAGAAACGTTTCCTACCACTTCAGCGATGAGCAGCATTCCTTTCCTGGAGGAGGCGAACTCTCTGCTTGGGAGGACCGACTGCAGCACGCTGCGGCTCGGCTGCCTCGCGGCGGGAGCTTCGATGTCTCCCATGGCGGAAACAAAAGAACAGACTTGGGGCGAAAAAGTCAAAGTTGCGACGAAGAGCTTCGGCCGCGCCGAGGCTCAAACGGAGAACGAATGGACGAGCCTCTCTGAGCTGGAAGCGGAAACAATGACAGCGCGGAAGCACGACGACGAGCAAGCAACATCTGTCGGGCCAGATGTGAAGTGAAGCGGGGGGACAGCCCGTCAACACACACACACACACACTGATAGGAAAGGCTTCTCAAGAATGGCGGCACATAACTTCGAAAGAGGAGCGTAGGTAGGAGTTCTTTGGATATCATTTGGATTCGTATAGTATTGTAATAAAAATAAACATATCTACCTGTCACATTTCTATCAGATAAAAGAAACAATACAAGTAGTATATGGTGCTAAATGTTTCTTTCTTGACATTCTGTTTTGATTCCAAGTTCATGCTTTCTCTCCAGTTTGGTTTCACTTCTTGGTTTGCTCAATGTGCTCTTCTGGAAAAGTGAGTAACAGTCCATAATGCAGCAGCCCACTCAACTGGAAACCAAATAGCTGCAGATGGAGATTAGTACACTGACAGACATTCCTGTAAATTCTACAGTTATCACATACCATACAATACAATACTTTAAAGTGGTTACACAGTAATTAACTACAGTTCACACTGCATTATGGGATTTTGCTTGACGTCACACAGTTACTTTATTTTGAAGCAGAAACCGTGTGGCTCCCAGCATGCATTGCGCCATGAAATGTTGAACTGTTGCCATAATAAAGACGTTAAACCTTAATGTTCATGAATGATCAGGATTAACGTAACATGAATAATGTCTTTATGCTATCCGTAGTTCGTTGAATGTGTGTCTTATTTAACTCTCGCGTTACATTTATGTTGTACTTCGTTTTCCTGAAAACCTGCTGTGGCTCGTGTGATAGAGTGACATCCTGTCCAGCTATATGCTAAGTGAAGCTATGCTAATCGTTACCTGGTGATTTATCGACTGCATTAGAACTTCTTTGTGACTACTCGATTTGGCCTGCTTATTCTGCACGACAAAAGAGCTCCCATTTTCCTTGTGTGACTCATCAGCACCACAATGAATAAAAACATTGATTTAAAAAAAATATATACTAACTCTTTTTATAGTGTGACATCAACCAAAATCCCATGATGCATTGGAACCTATATTTAATTAAAGTACAATCATTTTACAGTTTTTTGCTGCATGGTATACGGTAAGGTACTAGGTGCTTTTATTGTCAATTCTTCAATATGCGCAAGACATACAGTGGCTTGAAATTACAGTACTCAAGGGCCCGTGGTGCTAAAAATAACAACATCAAGAAGAGCTCAGAGACAGAATTGTGGCAAGGTACAGATCTGCCAAAGGTTCCAAAAAATAATTATGCCGCATTTAAGGTTCCTAAGAGCACAGTGGCCTCCATAATCCTTAAATGGGAGACGTTTGGGATGACCAGAACCCTTCCCAGAGCTGGCTGTCCGGCCAAACTGAGCAATCGGGGGAGAAGAGCCTTGGTGAGAGAGGTAAAGAAGAACCCAAAGATCACTGTGGCTAAGCTCCAGATATGCAGTCTGGAGATGGGAGAAAGTTTGAGAAAGTCAACCATCACTGCAGCCCTTCACCAGTCGGGACTTTATGGCAGAGTGGCCCGACGGAAGCCTCTCCTCAGTGCAAGCCACATGAAAGCCCGCATGGAGTTTGCTAAAAAAAAAAAAAAAAAACACCTGAAGGACTCCAAGATGTTGAGAAATAAGATTCTCTGGTCTGATGAGACCAAGATAGAACTTTTTGGCCTTGATTCTAAAGCGGTATGTGTGGAGAAAACCAGGCACTGCTCATCACCTGTCCAATACAGTCCCAACAGTGAAGCATGGTGGTGGCAGCATCATGCTGTGGGGGTGTTTTTCAGCTGCAGGGACAGGAAGACTGGTTGCAATCGAAGTAAAGATGAATGCGGCCAAGTACAGGAATATCCTGGACGAATACTTTCTTCAGAGCGCTCAGGACCTCAGACTGGGCTGAAGGTTCACCTTCCGAGAAAAATAACGAAGGATTAGCTTCGGAACAACTCTGTGACTTCTTAAATGGCCTAGCCAGAACCCTGACTTAAAAAATTGAGCATCTCTGGAGAGACCTGAAAATGGCTGTCCACCAACATTCACCATCCAACCTGACAGAAATAGAGAGGATCTGCAAGGAGGAATGGCAGAGGATCCCCAAATCCTGGCGTGAATAACATCATTCCCAAAAAGACTCATTGCTGTATTAGCTCTAAAGGGTGCTTCTACGAAATACTGAGCAAAGGGTCTGAATACTTATGGCTGTGTGATATTACAGTTTTTCTTTTTTAATAAATCAGCATAAATTTCAACAATTCAATTCTTTTCTGTCAATATGGTGTACATTAGGGGTGTCAAACTCATTTTAGTTCACGGGCCACATTTACACCAATTAGATGTCAAGTGGGCCGGACCACAATATTTATGGCTTAAAATCCATAAATAACAGCTATTCAAAAATTTGTCCCATTGTTTTGGTGCAAATAATTACAAGTACTTTCGGAAAATATTCACATTTATTCATTATTATCTTGTTGCTAATCGTGAGCAGTTTGAAAGTTTTAACCAAAAATTATTTCAACGGTATTATGAATCAGTGAGCATGCGCCATTCAGTTATGCATCCTTTGTAAATGTATGCATAAAAATTCAAGTTGTGACAGTGCATGGAAAAAAACAACAAAGTTCCAAATAACCAACCTCTTTTGAAGTGAAGCTTTGGACTCAAATTTTGTAGTATTCAATGTCTTAAAACATTTCTACAGGAGGTATTTATTTTCACAATGTGAACATGGCACACCATTTTATATTAGTGTCCTGAAACTTGGCATTGTTTGACCTTCATAAGTGCATCAATGTCATTTGTGTTGTCAGTGCACCCTCCAGTGGACACAATTAGCAACAAAACCACTTTTATTGAAAAATACCAGTGAATGTGATCTTCATCCCCATGGGCCGGATTGGACCCCCTGATGGGCCGGTTCTGGCCCGCGGGCCGTATTTTTGACACCACTGGACTGTACATTGGGCGGGGGGGGGGTGGGGGTAAATGAACTTAAATGATTTTAGCAAATGGCTGCAATATAACAAAGAGTAAAAAATTTAAGGGGGTCAGTCACAGTCATAGAAGTGGCACAGTCACTTCTGTCTGGAAAAAGAAACGCAAGATCATACTTTCACTTGTCTTGGAGCTGTCAAGCAGCACGTTGATTATGCTGAGATGTAGTCCCACATTCTAGTTGTGGATAAAGAGGAAGTGGCTATGTGACTTTTCCACCTTTTTTTCCAGTCACAAGTTTTGTATAACCTCCCTGCAGCCTCAGCCTTAGAGGCTTCTTCATCAACAACACAACAACACTATACCAGTGATTTCCAACCTACATATTTTGCAATTGAAAAATTTCACGGCACACCAACAGACAAAAATGTCAGAAAAAGTGGATACATTAATTACTGTATGTACTTCCAGCCATCTAATAGAAGAGCATTTATTTGTTCTGTCTGTCATTATGCCTCACTGGCATAAATAGATGAATAAAGATACATTATTTATTGGAAATATATAATTATTTGAGCAATTAAGTAAAATTTGATAATTTCCCACAGCACACCTGAAGAGCGCTCACGGCACACTAATGTGCCCCGGCACACTGGTTGAGAATCACTGCTCTATACAGAGAGGAAATTAAAAGACTAGAGAAAAAGTGGATCTTCTAAGTGGATCAGGCTGCACCATCTTCTCAATATGGGCCACTTTATTTGAGAAAAGCATTTTTCATAGCTGGTTATTGGTATTGTCATACGTGGAGTTTCATCCACAGTGGGAGCTCATTTACAAAGCATGTCTGTTTCTTCAAATCAGCTTCACGGACATGCAGGAGCATCGCAAAAAACTGAAAATTGTTGAATAGTTCACTTATTTCTGTTGAATTCAATAAGTAAACTCACATATTCTATGGGTTAATTCAACACATAGGAGCATACTTTTTAGAAGCAATTGCTAATTTCTATATTAAAAATATTTGCTTCCCTTTCTCTATGTAATACCGGTACTCTAATTTCTTGAGATGGTGAATTTTGGTTTTTCATTATCTTTAAGCGACGGTTATCAAAATTATACAAAAAACAAAACAAAACATGAAATATTTCACTTTGTGTAGTGAATGTATATAAGAGCTTCATGGTTTGAATTGAATAACAAATGAAATTTTCCACAATGTAACAAAAAACAAATGAAGTTTTCCACAATATTCAAATTAATCAAGATGGATTTGTATAACAACATGAATGCAAGAAACAAATCAAATAAAACATTTCTTCTCATTACTTGGAACAAATTCATTGACATTTTCATAGATTATTTTATACTTTAGACTATGTGAGTCCCAGGATGCACATGACAGGAAAAAATGAGTCCCAGCCCTGGAACAATGAGTTCCTGCAACTTATCATCACGGAGTACATACACAGTAATCCTCCGCTATATGACTGTTGTTGCTTCACGGTCCCGCTAAAGTGTATATTTGTATATATATTTGTGTTATCCATTGCTCTTACTCTCGCTCAATATATTATATTTCAGCCTGCTTGGATAGCAGTTTTTCTTTAGGACAATATATTTTTCCAAAAACTATCACGATAAAAGATAGTATTGATGTTTTTTTTTTTCTTATGCCACTGATATGATGATTTTATAATATAATATAGTATAATAATTCAAGTACTGTACATCCTTTTTAAGAACAATTTCAATTCTAAAGAACATTGAACATTGGTATCATAATGTAGAACAATAAATAAAATATCTTGCATAAATCCATCTATCCATCCATTTACTGCTGCTTATCTGTGGTCAGGTCACGGGGGCAACAGCTGAAGAAGGGAAGCAAGACCTCCCTCTCTCCAGGCACTTCATCCAGCTCTTTCGGGGGGATCCTGAGGTGTTCCCATGCCAGCCGGGAGACATAATCTCTCCAGCGTGTCCTGGGTCCTTCCCAGGGCCTCCTCCTGGTGCGACGTGCCCGGTACACCTCACCAGGGAGGCGTCCAGGGGGCAGATGCCAGATGACCGATGAGGTGTTATCTGGCTCCTCTCTATGCGGAGGAGCAACGGCTTGACTCTGAGCCCCTCCCGGATGAGTGAGCTTCTTACCCTATTTCTAAGGGAGATAGCCCAGACACTCTGCGGAGGAAACTGACTTCAGCCGCAATCTTGTTCTTTCGGTCACAACCCACAGCTCATGTCCAAATTGAAAGCTTTACCTTTCGGCTCAGCTCCTTCTTTACCGCGACAAACCAATACAGAGTCCGCATCACTGCAGATTCTGCACCTGGCCGCCTGTTGATCTCCCGCTCTATTCTTCCCTCCTGGAACCATCATCTTATTGTGGTGGAGGGATTTGTGTGTCACTATGATCCTAGGATCTAAGTTGTCTGGGGCTTTATGGTCCTGGCAGGCTCACCCATGGCAAACAGGTCCTAAGTGAGGGAGCATGGCTCAAAGACCCCGTATGAAGACAAAAACTATTGAAACACTTTTTCCTTGTGGGTCACCAGGGCCCCCCGCTGGAGCCAGGCCTGGAGGTGGGGCTCGATGGCGAGCATGGTAGCCGGGCCTGCATCCATGGGGCACGGCCGGACACAGCCCAAAAAGGCACTGTGGGTTCCCTTTCCCATGTGCTAACCACCTGTGGAAAAGTGCAAGGGGGTCGGGTGTTCTGTGAGCAGGGCGGCAGCCAAAGACAGGGACCTTGGCGGTCCGATCTACAGAAGCTGGCATTAAGGACGTGGAATGTCACCTCTTTGGCAGGGAAAGAGCCTATGCTGATGTGCGAGGTCAAGAAATTCCGACTGCACATAGTCAGGCTGACTTCCACACACAGCTTGGGCTTAGGTACCAGTCTTCCCGAGAGGGGTTAGACTCTCTCCCACTCTGGAGTGGCCCACGGTGAGTACGTTGGGGTTCACCCCAGTAGATGAAAGAGTAGCATCCCTCCGCCTTCCAGTGGGGGGACGGGTCCTGCTGACTGTTGTTTGTGCAATGCACCAAACAGCAGTTCAGAGTACCCACCCTTGGGGTGAGCTGGGGTGCACTCCTGCTGGGGACTCCCTCTTTCTGCTAGGAGACTTCAACGCTCATGTGGGCAATGACAGTGAAACCTGGAAGGACGTGATTGGGCGGTCCCCACGATCAGAACCCGACTGGTGTTCTGTTATTGGACTTCTGTGCTCGTCACGGATTGTCCATAATAAACACCATGTTCAGACATAAGTTCAGTCTTGGTGCCCAAGTGCAAATGTGGACACCCTAGGCCGCAGATTGATGATCCACTTTGTGATTGTGTCATCGGACTTGCTGCCGCATGTCAAGGACACTCGGGTGAAGAGAGGGGCGGAGCTGTCAACCGATCAACACCTGGTGGTGAGTTGGCTCCGATGATAGGGGAAGATCCCAGTCCGACCATCACGTATTGTGAGGATCTGCTGGGAAGATCTGGCAGAGTGCCCTATCAGAAGGCGTTTTAACTCCCCCCTCCGGCAGAACTTCGCCTAAGTCCCAGGGTGGGGAGTTAAAACGCCTCGAGTGGACCATGTTCCATGCCTCCATTGTTGAGGCGGCCAACCGGAAATGTTGCCTCGAGCTGCTGGACTGTGATGTAAGACCTTCACCTGTCAATCAAATGATGCTGAAAATGAGATCGCTGAAGTCTACTACTGCCCGAATATTAATAACGTGTGCCGCTGTGGTTATGGTTTAAAACAGTTAACTTTCCTGTGTGTGTGTGTTATGTTCTTATGTGGGGAACACAAACAACTCCGAGCGCTGACGTTTTAACGACGTTGCCGCGGTCAAGTGAGCTTTTTAGCTCCAGCTCTTAGCTTGGTAGCTCGTTTGCTTGCAGGCTAGTGAATACATAGTAAACAGTTAACTTTCCCTTTGTCCCAGTTTTGCATCTATGTAACAAACACCATTCTGCACCAAACACAACCACAACAATGAAAATGTATCGACTCCATTGTATGGAACGATAATACGCCCTACTCTGCCTCTGATTTGCTCGCACCAAGGCAAGATTCGTACTTTTGATTCGGTGTGTGTGGAAGCTCATCACCAACACACAGACACACACACGTAGAGCGGGTCTTAAACCATGCATCAACGGACGCAGAATGAATATGCTTCATGCGGCCTTACTAATTTTTGTGTGTCTCAGACGCTGGACGCACATCAAACGAGATCCTTGGATGTTGTGTGTGGACATACTGTAATAAATTATGTGCATGTACACTACTGTCAATTGTTTTGGTACAAATGTCCATAACACATTTCAACTGTATTTAAAACATACATTTAATTGAAATAATTACATTTACAAAGGAGAATTGTACAGCTAATAACATTCGGGACAGATTTTATTCAAGATAATTGGCAGCATTTTCAACATTACTAAAAAGTATTTCAAAAATGGAAAAATCCAGCAGACCATTGCACAAATGATCAGAGACTAGCAGTAAGGAAGCTTGGTAACAATCTTGCGGTGATGGTTTAAAAATCTGTAATTTAAGATTGTTCATAAATGCAAAAGATGTGTTGAAAAAGCATTAACAAATAGAGTTATGTCATTATAATCTCAGAAACTATGCTTATCTGTTTAGGATAATAATCCCTGAAAGTTGATCAATGAATACAGTGACATGAAAAAGTATCTGCCCCCTTCTCAAGTTCTTTATTTTTGTTTTGCAAAGATTTCCCACTTTAATGTTTAAGATCATAACGCATATGTAAAGACCATACAAAGATAACCAAGGTAAACATAAAATACAGTTTTTAAATGGCGAGTTTATTTATTCATAAATATTTTTTAAAAAACTATTAGAAGCTACCTGGCCCTGTGTGAAAAAGTAATTTCCCTAATAACTGGTTGGGCCACCCTCAGCAGCAATAACTATAATCAAGTGTTTTCTATAACTGGCAATGAGTGTTCTACACCTCTTTGGAGGTATTTTGTCCCACTCTTCCTTGTAGAATTCTTTTAATTCAGCAACTGTGGAGGTTTTTAGAACATAAACTTCCTTTTTAAGGTCATGCCATAGCATTTCAATCAGATTCAAGACCGGACTTTGACTAGGCCACTCCAAAACCTTCATATATATTTTTTTTCCTTTCAGCCATTCACAAGTTGACTTGCTGATGTGTTTTGGATCACTGTCCTACTGCAGAACACAAGTTTGAGGTCACAAACTGATGATCTAAACCACCATGTTTGACTGTTAGTATGATATTCATTTTCTGAAATGCTGTGTTACATTTAGACCAGATGGATCGAGACACACACCTTCCAAAAAGTTCAACTTTCATCTCGTCAGTCCATAGAATATTCTCCCAAATTTTTTAGATGTTTTTTTTTTGGGGGGGTGTTAGATGAGCCTTTAGCGGCATGAGGGACGACTGGTCAGCAGTGGTTTTCACCTTGGAACGCTGCCATGGATGCCATTTTTGCCCAGTCTCTTCCTTATTGTTTTGTCATGAACACTGACCTTCACTGAGGCAAGGGAGGCCTGCAGTTCTTTAGACGTTGTCCTGGGTTATTTTGTGACCTCCTGGATGAGTCGTCACTGTGCTCTTGGGTTATTTTTTGCAGGGCCAGTCATTCCTGGGAAGGTTCTCCACTGTTCCATGTTTTCTCCATTTGAGTATAATGGCTCTCACCGTGGTTCCCTAAAGATTTAGAAATGGCTGTGTAACCCTTTCCACACTGACAGATGTTTACTTACTTTATTTCTCATCTGTTCTTGAATTTCTTTGGATCGTGACATTTTGTTGCAGTTTTTAAAAATCTTTTTTCCGATTTCATTGTATGTAAGTGATTTCCTCATTGAACAGGTCTGGAGTTAATCAGGATTGGATGTGGTCAGTGAAAATGAACTCAGCTTTCCCAAAAATGTGATTAGCCAAAGTTAATTCACGATTTAACAATTTGGGCAATTACTTCTTCACACAGGGATTATCACACAGTAAATTGGAATAGTTTTTTTCCCCCGTCATAAATAAAATCACCATTTAAAAATTGCATTTTATGTGGACTTGGGTTATTTTTGTCAGATATTTAAATTTTTCTGATAATCTTAAAGTGGGGAAACTGCAAAAAAATTAAATAAGAATAATTTGATAAGGTGGCAAATCTCATGGTATACCACCGTGATACTTATTCAGTACTAAATTTGACATTCACATTTTAGCAAATACAACATGGTAATTTAAAGATAGCAGATAAAAAAAGTTGTATTCTGATCTTCAGTAAGGCACATGCTCGAGTTTGGCTTCCTGCTTCTTCAGTGTGGCCACTCGCACTTCCATGGAGATGACATGGGCACATTGAGACACTTTCCTAACTTCTCACAGCCGGCTGGGGCCCAGTTCTGAAACAAAACAGTCCCCACAGAGACATCCAAATCATGTATACTGTTTATAGAATAACATTTGGGAACTCCACCCATTCTGGCTGAGAGGATGTCAGGTGAATTCACCTCTAAAGAGTGTCTGTACACCATCAGTGACCTCTTGTCGTATTATTATTTAAAATAAAAAACTATTTAACTTGCTAAAAAGCAATATTCATTGGTTGAATTCCATTTAGGCGAGCCAAGAATCTGGATTCACATATATATCATACTGAAACAATAAGATGAATGGAAATATTGGAACTGTTAATATTTGCACCTAAACCTTGTCTGCTTTGACAAGGGCAAAGGTTCTATATTCACGTTTCCCATTCCAAATTCAAAAATTCAGAACGCTGCTGATTACCTTAAACACTTGGCACTACTGGAAGGGCTTGGTTTCCACAAATGATAAGAAATTAATTGCTGGTTACCTTACGTTTTCACTGCACTTGCAATTATTTAATGTGCCACAAGGGGGGCGTAGTATGTCACAAATGAATCGGCTGTTTAGGGTTTGAAGATTCGAGAGGAACAAAAAGGAGCTATTCGTCCCCAATTACTATAGTTACTTAAATGACAATGAAAGTTTGTTATAAAATGCACGCAAAAAGTCCAGCGTGAACTGATTATTCTGCGGACAGCATTCATTCGAGTTAATATTGAGGGTCAGCTGGACCTTGGTACTTCGCATATTTCTCTTCTACTCCAATAGATTTATCATTTTTCATCCATCCATCCATCCATTTTCTGAGCCGCTTCTCCTCACAAGGGTCGCGGGCGTGCTGGAGCCTATCCCAGCAAGAGGCGGGGTACACCCTGAACTGGTTGCCAGCCAATCGCAGGGCACATACAAACAAACAACTATTCGCACTCACATTCAGATCGTCTTATTATTTGCTTCAGTTTTGTGCGTACTGTTCTGCAGAATACTCAGTTGGAAGACACACAAGGATAATTAAATATTTTTTTGAAAATGTGTCTTGAAATTCTGTGGAAAAGAGTGATCTGACTTGCAATTATTCTTTTTTTCTTCTTTAAAATCTCCTAGTATTGATTATAATACAGAATCATAGCACAGCACAACTTACCATCACTGCAACGTCACACATGTTGAGCTGGGGGATGCCTGAAACAAGTGTCTTCTTATGGTGCTCCACAGCTGGCGAGATGCGGCTGAGTACATCCTGGTACTCCTTTGTTGAAACACTGTCGACACACAGGACACAGCAATTAACAGTCACCTCCATGATATGTTAAATACTTTACTGGCGGAATTTATTTGTCTGCCCTAAAGCACTAAACTCAAAGATGTCGAATAGCTTGATGCATGCAAAAGAATAGAGCTGTTATTAGACCTTATATATTTGAAGGCCTATGTGCGTTTGCAGACAGGTAATTAACTACGCGTAAAGTTGTTTGCAACTTGCTGACAAGGAATTTAAAAGATGGAAGCACACAGAACATAATCCCTCAGTTTGTTGTGGCTTTGGGAACGAGTGTGAAAACAGTGGCCCTCGTGTAGGGCGTGATGAAACATGGCTGTGATGGCCCAGCTTAACTCATTATATCAGAGTGGGGCCCCACTGCAGCTTTAAAAAACAAAAACACATACGCCGGCACCCAGTAGGAAAGCCCACTCAGCGGGGTAACTGTGGAACTATCCCCCATCTCTCAATTACTTCTGTTGGACATGAGTGAGCCCCACACCTCTGTGCATTATTATATTCAGTATGTAAAACACAGAGCCCCTGAAGGCTTTCAAAGGAACGCTGCTTTCAATAGGACCTGTAGGGTTAATGGACTGTGTCGTGTGTTTGTGTGTGTGCTGGGGGAGTGGTCTTCTGCATATCAGTATATCTGACTGCAATATCAGCAGTGCAATTACACTCCTGATACACTCGCCGCCAGCATCTGTGCCAGCCCTCTGTCCTCTGCTTGCTACAAGCCCTGCCTTCTGATTGGCCCCGAGGGACCGTGTGCATGCGTGTGAGGTGAAGTGTCAATTAGAGTAATAACCCCAGGCCCTGTCCGGCTCACACCTACCCTCCCAAGCCGGATCTCCCACAGGGCAGCAAGGCTTCCTCCGTCAGCCAGCACCTGCTCCCTTCCTCCATCCTCTCAGCTTTTGACTTTCCTCCACAATTAGACGAGTTGTAGCGCGCTGACTGCAATTAGTCTCTCTCTCACGCTCGCTTCACGTTTGTCATCAGCTAACGACTGTGACCCTCGCTGGGGAGGGAAAAAATGATTGATTACACCTCTCAGTTAAAAAGCAGACAAAATTCACTGCAGTTATCTGAAATCGCAGATTCTGCTGCTCCCGATTCTGATCAGCCAAAGGGGATATTCATTCCCCTGCTATCTGGGCTCATGATTCATTTTGTGATAAGCGATGGAGCAACTTAATATCACGTGAGGAAAAACGCAAGTCTTCACTTTCTCTGCAAGTGAAGCATGGTGCCTGCAAAGCGACTTGCGCAAAACACAAAAGTTTGCCATTGTTGCGTCCACACGCGGGTAATCGTATTGAGCAAAGCTGCGCATCAAAATCTAATTATATCATTTGTTTGTGTCTCTTGTGCAAACAAATAATGAAAAGCCACCGTCAGCGCAGCTCATTAGCATGACTATAACCCTTAGCTTGCTGGTGCACAGTCAAAATGTGAAATAATAAGCAGGCTGTATGCAAATGGACTCTTTTGATTTATAATTTATGGCACCCAAGGGGGGGTGGAGGCATTGCTCAGGTGTGTCGCCATGCCGATTACTGATTCATAAGACTTTCTGGAACACACACACATATGCGCACAATCAAGAACTCAGTGGCAGACGGTGGGGGAATTGAGGAGACAATCAAATGTATGTCCCCCCCCTTCCCCTTCCCAGTGGAAATGGAGCACTTGGGTAAGGACTATTGATTGGGAACACAGGAGCTTGGTGGTAGGCAGCAGATGAGGCTCGACGGAGAGGGCCTGCTTGCAGCATCGGAGCTGAGACCACACTCTGGATGTGTTAACCTTGAGGTCTCAGGTCATCAGTTACAGGGCAAAAAGGGAGGCGGGAAAAGGCTCTGAACATGTCCAGTGGGGCTCGGGACTGGTAAAGGTTGGTTGACTTGGGATCTGATGGCCAACAAAAATGCATTTAAGCCTCTTGAGAACTGAAAAACAAAGTCCATTTCTGAACTGTGTGATTCAAGTTTGCAGGATGCGTGTTTTGGAGTGTTTGCACCACAACAGTAGTGAAGGCATGTGTGCAGACAGGCGCTGCATCATCTTAAGTGGCTCTTTAGGTGTAGGCAGAGATTAATGGCAGCCTGGCAGTCGGTCCAGCTGTGGGAGCGAGGAGCACACACATGTACACACACACACTTAAAAAGGATGGAGCAGAATGTTCCCAGTGGATGCAGAGGGACAGCCACTGAGAAGGGAAGTAGCAGAAACTCTAAGGAAACAGTTAGGGAGATGGAAAATGGATAGATAAGAGTAGACAAAAAAAAACTGAAGAGTGTGACCTTGCATTCTGGAAGTCTTGCCTGCTCTTTGCTAGAGTGAAACATCTATGCACTTAGTAAATGACTGCACATTGATTGGTTTTACTTTATTTTTTTGTTGCCTTTCAAGCAGACAGCGGGACTATAAACCTGCACCAATACTTAAATGAATATTTTATCATCCAATCTCATGTCAGAACAAGAGATGAGGACAGAAAAAAAGATGAGGCAAAGCCACGAAGGGCATAGGTCAATCGAAAGCAAAATAATTCATCTTTTTTTTTTTTTTTTTGACCTGTTCGGTCAAGCAGAATGGAAAATCTGTATCCCTTTCATGCGGGAACAGTTTTACTGTGTCACAGTGGAGTTTTTAAGCTTCCGCTGTGGTATTATAATTGAGGTTTATTGAGAATCAGACTTGATCAGTCGAACAGAACAAAGTTTCTAGAAGGGAGAGAGAAACAAAGAGAAAGCACTAATTGCAAACAGGATGAGAGAAGTAAATCATGACATTATCTGTGTGTCATGTGTTGCATGGGGTTGTAGTGCTAAACCCTGTGAGGGAAGGACAGGACAAGATAGAACAGGACATGCAGAGGAGAAGAAGCATGCAGGACAAGGGTCGTGAAACCGGCTGTACAACTAAAGTGTGGTGGCATTAATTATGTAAATTATGAAAAGTCTACAGGACGAGAGTATAAGTGAGGGGATACACAAGCGATTTACATATTCATGAGTTATTTGTTGGAGTAAGGGGTGTGTGCCTGCGGATACATGCAAGCGAATTGATACC